>NC_043970.1:1699741-1737322 GCF_902148855.1 Sphaeramia orbicularis | reverse complement strand
GGACGTTTAGGGGTGAGGTACTTCCATACAGTTGGTGCATTACCTACAGTAGATGGCAGTCGACACACTACCAGTATGGAGGTAGAGTAACTGGACAGTTCAGACAGTTTAAACAATCAAGTAAATCAACTGTACAGTAAGCAAGGAAAAATAAATAGTTCAAATAAAATGTACTGTGCAAAGAGGAAGTATATCAAGGTGTAAAAAAAAAAGATTGATTGATTGTGCAAGATACAAATTACTGTCATAGTGGTAAGACGTTGAGTGCCGATGTTATTACTGTTGTGCAAATATGCAAGGATATGTACAGATGAGAGGAGGCATCAGGAATGCAGTCCTATGCACGAGGGCCACAAAACATGCTTTATCCACAAAAAAATGCTCATTTCATAACATTATGAGCTTACCTTGATAGCTGTTTCTCCAGCAAAGAATTGGAGCTATTTTATCATAAAGCCACCAGACATCTTTTCACAAAAACAGTCATTTTACGTTCTGCACATTTTTGAAAAATCTAAATGAATGATTGACTGGCAACTCACACATCCTATTTGGTAAAACTACTTTATTATTATAATTTTTTTTTTTTTTTTTTTTTTTTTTTAGCCAAAAGAATCAGATGGCTTGGGTTTCTTGTTATAAAGTGCTGCCTGACGACAGTATAAAGCAGACAGGTCAAGTTTCATACTGTCTTCCACGTACAGTTATTGTAGATAACTGAAACTAAGAAAGTAGGTAAACAAACACCCCTAGTAAAAATAGTGTACAGTTAAACTAATTTTGATACTGTTATGTAAGTGGCTAATAGTGTTACCACCACTGTTCTGGTTAACTACACAACTTTCTCTCTAGATTTGCCAGCTTTGATGACACTCCTAGTAGTAGTTTAACTGTTAATTGTGAATGTGTTCTTCCAGTCACATATGGCAGATAGTTCTAGTAAAGGCGGAGTGTTTTTGAATGAAGTTTTGTCTTCAGTTCATGCACCCAGAAACAGATCACTTACCATTTTTGTCTGTGATATTGGGGAAAAAAATCAAGATCTTTTTTTTTTCTTTTTTCCCCATATCGCAATATAGCGACTTTTTAGGCAGATTTCCACCAAGACAGGAGCAAACATTTGTCAGTATATGTGTCCTTCACTTTACACTGACAGAGTTCAGTGTTTGACCAATGAACAGCTACATATACACATGATTAAGCTGTGAGTGGTTCTACCTGACAGCAAATAACCATTTAGTCATTTAGCAACATCTACCAACTTGTTTCCATGTATGAAACGTGACAGCGCTGGTCCCTATCCAAAGCAGTACATTATTCAGTTTCCATTCAGGTCCTCCTGTCTGCTCCTTCAAATTTCTGACCTCCATCTACTGGAGGTCATAATCTGAGTATGGATAAGTACCTCCTACATCCACAATTTTCCAAATCCAATACAAATTATGAGATGCATGCATGAACAATGAGTTTGTTAAATTTTTGGAAAACAGCTGATATGAAATTGGTCATTTTTCTATCATTCCTGATGCTGGCTGGCACCTCTGTGTTTAAATTTTAGTCCAGTTACAAAAGACACAAGCTAGACCTCCAACCTGTCATGTTCCGTCTGTAGGATCCAGGCTCAGCTGTGGTTTAAACTGTCCGTTTGGATGTTCATTTCACTGGTGGATGGTTGGTGTCCTCAGGTTCTTTTCCATGTGTGTTTGTCAGTTGTGTGTTGTTCTCCCATCATGCATCAGTGTGTTTTCACGGCTTTGTGTGTGTGGTTGGTGGTGGATGGTGAGTGTACCTCTTTGACCTCACTGTTGTCTCTCCTTTTTTTGATCGACTCCTCTTGCTGTTTTCATTACATTCCTTCACCACCCTCTCCTCTTCCCAGGGACGATAGACCGCGGTCGGAGCTTGTCCTTCCATGAGGTGCGCAGTCAACGTGAAGCCGAGATGAGGGCCGCAGCCGAGGAGGCGTCCAGCAGCAGCAACAGCGTCGGAGGTGGAGGAGGAGGAGGCGGCAGCACCGTCCTGCAGCGCCTCCTGCAGGAGCAGATGAACCGAAATTATGTACTCCAACAGCAGCAGCAGCAACAAGGGGGAGGAGCAGGCGGTGGTCCAGGGGGTGGTGGAGCCTACCCGGGTCAGGGACAGGGGGGTCCGGCCGATGATCACTCCATGACCCCCCATATCGCCCGGCAAGAGCCTCAGGGACAGGAGCTGCAGACGGACAACGGCCTAGAAAAGCTGGGCTCCACCAGAGTGGGGGGAGGAGGGGGGAGCAGCGGAGGAGGAGGTGGAGGTTTAGGGTTAGGAACTGGAGTGGGAGGCAGCAGTGGGGGCGGTGGGGGGAGCCAGGGACAAGGGCCGAACCCTGAGGATCTCCCTACGTACGAGGAGGCCAAAGTGCAGTCGCAGTACTTCCGTGGCCACGCTCCGCCCCCGCAGCAGCAGAACCCCCAGCCCCAGCAGCCCCCCATGCCCGCCTCAGTGGGCACCGCCTTCTATGTCACCGGCGTCACCAACGCCAAGGTGCGCACCGAGGGTCGGCCCACGGTGCAGCGGGTGAGCGGCGCAGGAAAGGTTCACCAGGACGACGGGCTGAAGGACCTAAAGCAGGGCCACGTGCGCTCCCTCAGCGAGCGGCTGATGCAGCTGTCGTTGGCCACCAGCGGAGTGAAAGCCCACCCCCTGTCACCAGCGCCCCGCTCTCCCCCCAGCTGCCCCCTCCAGGACCGCCAGGGGACTACTACAAGCCGCCGCACAGGGGACCGCCTCCAGACTATCCCTTCAAAGGCATGGGCTCACCCACCAAACAGCAGGAGCCTGGAGGTCACTTCTACCCGGAGCAGAGAGGGAGGGAGCACTCCAGGGAGGTGCCCCACGTCCGCTACCAGCCCCCCCCTGAGTACGGCTCATTCAGGTAAGAAATGCATACGGAAAACACTGGCCATCAACTGGCAGTCTGTAGGTGTGATCTACCTGCCAGAGCTGTGCAACAGATTTTCAGTCTGGGCTTGGTGCTTCAAGGCAAAACAAAACAAACTGAGACCAGAAAATCTAACACAGGGCTGTCAAACTCATGTTAGTTCAGTTCCACATTCAGCTAAATTGATCTGCAGTGGGCCCAACCAGTACAATAAGAACAGAATAATAGAAATAATGTCAACTCCAAACTTTTCTCTATGTTTTAGAGCGAAAAAAGTCCTTTCAAAAGATGTGAATAACATGAACAAACGGAAAAAATAAATGTAATTTTAACAATATTCTGCCTCAGTTTATCATTTACACGTGTACATTAGAACTAACAGATCACAGTGGATCTACAAACACACAAAACATTTAATAACCAGCAGAATATTGTTAAAACTGTACTTGCTTCTCTTAAGACATTTCAGGTTGTTTATATTTGTTCAGGTTATTCACATGTTTAGCTTACCGGCCGACAGGCTGTAAGCTATTGTCGTCATGCGGCGTCCGGCGGCAGCAGCGGCGTCTGTCGTCCGTTACAAAAATTTCAATCGTCTTCTTCTCCGAAACTACAATTCTGATTGACTTCAAACTTGGTATACAGCTTCTGTATGATGATGTCAACAAAAGTTAGTGAAATTATTTGGATCCGGATCTGATTCTGGATTTGGTGCGACTTGGAAAAATTCCCCATTATAAGAGATAGGAAGTGGATGGATGCAATAATTCAGTAAATATAAATGATCTCCAATGTAAATTTCTACAGTCCAGCCCTGATGGGGAGATGACCCAAACATAATGTCCACATGCTGATCAGGATCTTCTTCTGGATCCGGGAACTTACGCAAAATTGAACATGGGCTCTTATGGGGAAAACATTTCAATCGTCTTCTTCTCCCAAACTCCAGTTCTGATTGACTTCAGACTTGGTATACAGCTTCTGTATGATGATGTCAACACAAGGTACTGACATTATTTCGATCTGGATCTGATTCTGGATTTGGTGTGACTTTGAAACATTTTCCCATTAGAACAGATAAGAAGTGGATTGATCCAGTAAATCAGTATCAATGATATCAAGTTGGAATTAGAATTTTTTACAGATCTGATTGGAATATGACCAAAACATGGGCTATTTCTGTAATTTAATAAATGCACAGAACTGGGTGAGAATAAATGGCATCTGGATACATTTTCCAAAGCTTTTCATTTGGCCGGTAAGCTACAGGACCATTGGTTCTATTTTTTGTGAAATTGCTTTGTTTTAGTGTAAACATACAAATATTTACATTTACAAAGAGAAAAAAATAGAGTTGTCGTTATTTCTATGTTATTATGATAGTATTTTACTGGTCCTGCCCACTTGAGATTGAATTGTTCTGAATGTGAAACCTGAACTAAAAGGACTGTTAATATCTTCAGTGTAATTTTTGCATTTCACAAATTCATCCCAGGGGCCGGACTGGACCCTTTGGTGGGCCGGATTTGGCCCCCGGGCCACATGTTTGACACCTGTACCATAATATAAAACTATATTCTGACATTAGCCATTATTGTTTTATCCCAGACCCCTGTTAGAAAAGAAACACCTGAATTCAACGTGTCCACATACTTTTGTCCATGTGTGTGTGAGTTAGATCAGGGCTGTCAAACTCATTTTAGTTCAGTTCCACATTCAGTCCAATTTGATCTCCAGTGGTCCGAACCAGTAAAATAATAACAGTGAAAAAAGTAAAATTATATTATGATCAGGTTTACATCTACAAAGTTTCCTTAAAAATCTGAATAACATGAACAACTTGAATCGTCTTAAGAAAAACGAGTGCAATTTTAACAATATTCTGCCTCAGTTTATCATTTACACATGTGTGTTACAATCACACAAAACATTTAGTAACAGGCAGAATATTGGTCAAATTGCATTTACTTTTCTTAAGACATTTCCGTTTGTTCATATTTGTTCTGGTTATTCCCATTTTTTGTAAAAGTATAGTTTTGTAATGTAAACATTTTCATGTAATTTTACTTTTTTACACTAAAAAAAGAGAAAATGTGCGGTTGTCCATTATTTATGTTATTCTGATAATATTTTACTGGTTCTGACCCACTTCAAATCTAATTGGACTGTATGTGTCTGTATGTGGAACCTGAATTAAAAGGATTTTGACACCACTGATTGTTCATATCTTCAGTGTAATTTTTGCATTTCACAAATTCATCCCGTGGGCCGGATCGGACCCTTTGGCGGGCCGGATTTGGCCCCCAGGCCGCATGTTTGACACCTGTGAGTCAGACAGTTATGCTATGAAGCTAACGAAATGCATCTAAAATGAATATGGGAGAAGTTTTCCAAAGAGTTCCCGCTCCCTCCTCCCCCCCTTCCGTCTCATTTTGCTGACTCGGGTTTTCGGGATGCGGAGGACAGAGCCTGTTGGTCCTGTTTTTACGCCGGTGTGTTTACCTCACAGTGAACACATTCAAACAGACACGAATACCACAGCATTTTAATCACTGGCATTGAACGAGTCCGGGCACGAGCTGCTCCACTTTGATGACGTCCCTTTGAGGGTTAAAGGGAGGAATGTTTTCCTTTCTCAAAAGCCACTTCACAGCTGGTGCTTTCCCACCGTACTCATAAACAGACACGCACACAAAGCAGGCGCGCAGCAGGTGACTCACAAACGCAAAAGACACCGAAGGATGGGAAGTAAAAAAAAAAAAAAAAAAAGAATCTGTCCCAGACGCCCCCTTCAGGTAATCCAGTAGCATCTGAAAGTGTCGCCTCCACGTCTGAAGGAACATGTTCAGCCACTATTCTGTAAAACATCAACTTGCAACCAAGGTTATTATCATTAACGCAAACTACGAAATGACGAAAACTAGAAGTGTACAAGCATTTTTCATTAACTGAAATAAATAAAAACTGTAATTAAAAGAAAAAAATAACTAACTGAATCTGTATTGTGTCCTTGCAAAAACTAACTAAAACATATAAAAATTATGGAAACATTCCCTTTGTTTTCGTCTTTGTCAATGTCGGATTGATACGAAATCGATTTATTTCGTTCTAGCACTTTCTCTGCTGTCACCATCTGATATTTAAGGGTCCGTCACTTGTGTTCACTTGTGGTTTCCAGTCGTCTTCTGGTCCCCACTCTACCTGGAAACATGGAGACTAAGTTGGAAGAAAGCAGAGTCCTGTCTGGGATTTATGTGAATACGACGACAGAGAAGAAGAGAAAGAGATAAAAAACAAAAACTGATACTAAACTAAGCATTTAGAAAAAAATGAAAACTACTAAAAACTATCAAACCTGCCTCTAAAAACGAATTAAAACTAACTGAATTAGAGAAAAAAAGTCAAAATAAATAAATCTAAACTAGAATGAAAAATCCAAAACTATTAGAACCTTGCTTGCAACTAGGGCTGTGTATCAGCAAGAATCTGGCAATACAATACAAATCACAATACTAGGATCATATATCATATGATATATCACGATATATCATGATACTGTTAAAAAGGCAATTTTTTAATTGGTTTTGGCTTTTTTTAAAACATTATTTCCTGGAAGAATTGAATTACACCGGAAATCTGCACAAATACTAAACACATTTTTATTTGATCCCAACAGGATCTAATGTTATATCAAAATGTTCCTGTGTTCAAACTGAAATTCTGTTTTACAGACATTACAGTTTAAGATCCTGTTCAAATGTTCAGATTCTATAAGTTCACAACTAGCCCCTGAGGTATTAGGTTCAGCCGTTCAGCTGCATAATATCACATCAGCAGTCAAATGGAGTTGAGTGGGAACATGGAATTTTCCCACAGTCGATCTGAAAGAAGCAGACAGGACCTCCAGCTCCTGTGTCACTTACGTTCATCTTGGGATGTAACGATTTACTGGTACAACAATAACCACGGGTAATATCCCTGGCAGTTAGTATTACTGTTTAAATTGTAATTATCATGATAACCGTGTTTGATTACCGCACTTTCAACTCATACTTGATATGGAAAATGATCAAACAGTGTCCATAAGGTGCCATCTTTAATGCAGATTTGCAAAGTTATTATCGTTAACGAGAATGGCGAAAACTAGAATTGAAAAAAAAACAGTTTCGTAACTGAAATAAATAAAAACTATAATTAAAAGAAAAAAACGATAACTAACTGAAACTGTATTGTGTGTTTACAAAACTAACTAAAATTAATACAAATTATGGGTAAAATTCCCTTAGTTTTCGTCTTTGTCAACATCGGACTGATACAAAAGCAATTTATTTCGCTTGAGCAATTTTAGCTAGCGGCATCATAGGGCATTTCACAGTCCGTCACTTGTGTTCATTGTGGTTTCCTGTCGTCTTCTGGTCCCCACTTTACCTGGAACATGAAGACTAAAGTTGAGAGAAAGCAGCAGAGTCCTGTCTGGGATTTATTTGAATACGACCACAGAGAAGAAGAGAAAAGACGATAAAAAACTTGAAATTAATACTAAACTAAACTAAAACTAAGCATTTACAACAAAATGAAAACTAATAAAAACTAGCAAACCTGCTCTAAAAATGAATTTAAATGAACTGAATTAGAGAAAAAAAAAAAGTCAAAACTAAATAAAACTAAACTAGAATGAAAAATCCAAAACTATTAGAACCTTGCACATTTGTATGTTTGATGTTTACATGTTCATATTTGAATGTTTCTGCCAAAAGAAAGTACATTGTGCCAATTATTTTATTTTATTTTTTCATTTATTTATTTATTCCAAACTACAGCTTGGTTATATTATTTCAGTGTGTGTATAAGTACTTTTTGAACATTTCCAGGACATTTCAACAATACCATGATAATAATGATAACCGTGATAATTTTGGTCACAATAACCGTGATATGAAATTTTCATACCGTTCCATTCCTACTTTCATCGTTGCTTAGCATGGCGTGTTGCTAACATGTTAGCAGCTTAGTGTACCTTAGATGTAAAATGTTCCCTTGTGTGCTTCCATGAAGTTTGTGTTGAAGTCTGTTTTGTGCTGGCAGATGGTCATTAGTTACTGTTAGCGTAAAATGAGCTGAATTAGCTAACAGTTGTCTTTCAGTGCCTGCATCCATAACAGCCTCAACAGAACTTTCTGAGTAGAGGACTCAGAGGCTCGTTTCTGGGTTAAATAGTGAACGCAGCCGTTTGCACACCCCTGAACGCAAATAGTGAGTGAACGATGGGTCGGCGAACGCAGAGGCTTAACGAACGCAAAATCCGTTTCTGCACTCGTTGCGTTCGCTAAACCATCGTTAGCTCACTATTAGCGCTGAAGGGTATGCTAAACAGACGCGTTCACTGTTTAACCCAGAATGAACGCCTCTGCTCACACTGTTTCCACTTATCTGATCTGACAGCATTATGGGTAGAATGAAGAAGTATTATGGGATATCTGTGAGCTCCTCCCTTACCCTCATCTGTCTGGATGAACCTCCTCACCCTCATCTGACTATAGATGGACCCCCTCAGCTGTCTGCATGTGCCCCCCCCCCACTGAACTGAACTGAATTATTTACACACACACACACACACACACATATATATATATATATATATATATATATATTTCTGAAATAAACATGTGAAGTGAACCTGCAGCGGCTGCACCTGCTCCTACTGCAGATTTACACTCGTATTTCAAGATAAAAATTCTCATGAGTCGCAGCTCGTAAAGGTAATTGGTCGTACTACGGTGCACTGGTACTGGGAGGTTCTACTGTACATTTTATCCCATATCTTTCATGGGCACATCTGTTATATTTTTATGTTTATTTATTTAGTTATCTGCACATCATAAAACAGCACGAGAAAATTTAAAAAAACATTCAAACAAGTAACATCATTGTGCAGGAGAGGTTAGAAGCCAAAAAAAAAGCTTATATGAATACCTCCACCAGAAATGAACAATACACAGAGGAAAAAAAAAGGAAAAAAAAGAAAAAAGAATTAAAAATACAATATAACTGAATTAATAAACTAAAGTAAACGCAATAAAAATGCAAATCACATTTTACAAATCATCAAATCAAATGATATACAGCCTTACAATTTTTAATGAATTACAGTCATTTTCAGATACTTTTTAAACAATGATAAAGAAGATGTTGACTGAAGTGCAGATCGTAGATTATTCCACAGATTTGGTCCATGATATTTCAGAGAATACTGACAGACAGAAGTTCAGCAGTATGGAAGATCAAATTCGCTTGAATATCGTGTAGGATAATTGTGAATAACAGAAGACCGCAAAAAGAAATTCTGAAAAACTTTGGGAAGAATATGAGTTAAGTGACCATATTTGTACATGAGACACAGGTCTGTTAAATGTTCACATCAAAAACTGAGAGAAGTTTGAACTTTTTGAAAATCTGTTTAGACGTGGATGGATTTAAATTTTCACAAAATTAGAAGGAACAAGAGTAAGAATGTATTTTGATGTTCCAACACTACTGTCCTTTTAAGTGTCCTGTTAAGTTTTTGCTTCATCTGTTTTTCTCTGTGCAGGTCCAGTAAAGAGGGCTCGGTCCACTCCCAGAGGCCCCTTCACCAGCACAGTCCCACCTCCTCCGTCACCTCTGTGGGCTCCTTGTCCCGTGCCCAGTCCTCCACCCTCAGCAGCATGCTCAGTGCTTCCCACTCATCCCACCCGTCCTTCCCTCACCAGCACCCTCAGGGTCAGATAGAGCCCTTCCCTGTCGTGGGGCCCCGCAGTCCACAAGGCCCCGGCTCCCATCACCCAGGCGAGCCCTTCGCCCCCGGGCCCATCCACCTGCCACCACAGAGGGGCCACGGTTTTCCTCATGACCCATATGGCTCCACTCCCAGGATGCACCACCATCAGCAGCAGCAGCAGCATCAGTATCAGCAACAGCAGCAGCAGCAGCAGCAGTTTCAGGGCCCCCCCCCTCCTCAGCCTCAGCTGCCAGTGCAGACTGGACATTTCCCACACCCACACTCCTACTCTAACCTGCAGGGGGAGTCCTTCGCCATGATGGCTCGTGCCCATCAAATGGTGGATGTGCTGACGGAGGAGAACAGGATGCTGAGGCAGGAGATGGAGGTCTGTCGCGAAAAAGTCACCAAACTGCACAAGGTAAAGTCATAAAAAAAAGACAACACACCGTTGTGCATTTTTACAGAGACAGCGGTACAGAAGCCTGTAAACGGACACATCACCACAGATTTACCAGAGCTACACTTAAAGCTGCGGGAGACTTTTGTGACCAGTTTTTCATCAGATCTGTCCATCCTCAGTCCTATCCTCAGTATCATGAGTCTGTTCGTCTGTCTGTCATTACTCACCTGAATCTCTTGCATTACAGTGAACACTTTCTTAGTGCCATCCACCAGAAACAAACCATGTGTTTACAAACAGAGCCGGGAGGGAACTCGGGCATCTGAGGAATTTTGTCGCAACGTGCATTGTGGGAAAGGGAGGTTCACGCAGCCACCTGACAGCGGCAGCACGACCATATGATATTATATGGATGAAACAAACACGACGTGGAAACGGCTGAAACGTGGAAACGGCTGGAGGAATATGCATAGAGGGAGGGGAGCTCCTGACATTTCTGCCTCGTGTCTGTTCCAGCTGCACGAACCTTCGTTTCCCACAATGCACGTCGCGACAAAATTCCTCAGATGCCTGAGTACCTACTGGCTCTGTTTGTAAACACACGGTTTGTTTGTGGTGGATGGAACTAAGAAACTGTTCACTGTAATGCAAGAGATTCAGGTGAGTAGTGACAGACAGACTTACAGATTCATGATACTGAGGATAGGACTGAGGATGGACAGATCTGATGAAAAATTGGTCATGAAAGTCTCCTGCACCTTTCAGGCTTTTAATGTAGACTTGTGATTATTCCTGTGGTGGTCATCACCAACTGGCAAGTTAAACATCAGCAGTAAAGTCTAAGTAAGTCTAAATTCTGGTTCTAAATGTTAAGCTGTGGCTGTTTCTGAGGACAGAGCCAGCGGTGAAGAAAAGGTTTCAGATGGAATGTGAATGCATCATGTGTCAGACTTGCTTAGAAGTGTCATTTTTTTATATGAGCATTAACACGCAGCGAAGTAACGGTTTAGTTATTTGAATAACAATCCAAACTGCGTTTCCTTCTCTCCTGTCTGCAGTTGGAAACGGAGATCCAGCTGGTGTCGGAGGCTTATGAGAACCTGGCCAAGTCCTCGTCAAAGAGGGAGGCTCTGGAGAAAACCATGAGGAACAAGCTGGAGCTGGAGGTGCGGCGGCTGCACGATTTCAACAGGGACCTGAGAGGTGAGCGCTGACACCTGGGCCTGTGTGCACAGAGCTGCAGGAACCACCGTCCTGTTACTGCTGGGACCAAACACTGCACAGCCACAAGGAAACACATACTGGTCCAGACTGGTTTAGTGGAGAGTCCATTTGAGTCCCAGTATAAAGAAATGTCAACAAATGTGGACATGAAAGGTTAAAGACACTTGAAAACAATGATATTATAGATCACTAGAAGCACTTCTGTCCTCTAGTTGTAGTAGTTGTAGTACTAGTAATCCTACTACTACTACTACTACTACTACTACTACTACTACTATTACTACTACTACTACTAGGGCTGTGTATTGGCAAGACTTAATGATTGATTTATTGAACCACTGGATACAGAACAAACAATGACATTTATGGAGTAGAACTAAAGAAATTCAACAGAGAATTTCAATAAAACTAGAAGCACTCGGAGAGCGCAGACCTCCGCCAAGGCTGATCAGTGGCCCCCCCTGTGGGCCCCCCCCACGCCAAGGAGGTTATGTTTTTGCCAGGGTTCGTTGTTTGTTTGTTTGTTTGTCTGTCTGTCTGTCTGTTTGTCTGTCCGTTAGTGTGCAACATAACTCAAAAAGTTATGGACAGATTTTGATGAAATTTTCAGGGTTTGTTGGAAATGGGCCCCCCCGTGGGCCCCCCCACCCCCGATCACCACCAAAATTTAATCATTTCTTCCTTATCCCATTTCCAACAAACCCTGAAAATGTCATCAAAATCTGTCCATAACTTTTTGAGTTATGTTGCACACTAACGGACAGACAGACAGACAGACAAACAAACAAACAAACCCTGGCAAAAACATAACCTCCTTGGCAGAGGTAATAAATGGATCTGAAGAGGGGCAGTTTAGAAGAAATGGGCATTTCTGACTTTGCATCACTGACACAATGGAGTGAGATGCCTGCCGCAAAGGTGTTCACAAAAGTAATAAAGTCTCGTTATGTCCTCCAATAACACTGAGGATGAAATATTGAATTTCAGAGTATTTCTATGAGTGAACTATAAAGGGTTAACTCACAATTACTCCACCTTAAATATTCTGTTTTGTTGAACCAAATTTCAGTGGTGCAAATACAAGCTATTAAGTTAAAGGTTTGATCCATGAGATTCAACTGCGCTTGTGTTTACGTGAAGTACGTGTTGAACTGTGTCTTGTGTGGAGTGAGTCTTTTATTTATGCGTCTCTAAATTAACATTAGCTAGAGGGGAACATGATGCTGTAGAGGAGCAGAGGAGAATCACTGAAGAACACAGAAGTGAATGGAAGGATTTAGCTGGACTAGGAATGGAACAATTAGCGCTATAACGATAACCACGGTAAAATTCCTGACGGTTGGTATTACCGTTTAAATTCTAATTATCATGATAACCGTGTTTGATTACCGCACTTTGAAAGACAAAGAGAGAGAGAGAGAAAGAGAAAGAGACCCGGTCCAAGTGCACAGAGAGAGAGAGAGAGAGAGAGAGAGTGACTATATCTATCTATTTATGAAAAAGAAACTGAAACAACTCAAACTTGATCTGGAAAATGGTCAAACAGTGTCCATAAGGTTCCATCTTTAATGCACATGTGTATGTTTGATGTTTCCATGTTAATATTTGAATGTTTCTGCAACAGAAAGTACATTGTGCCTATTTTATTTATTTATTTATTTTTCAAAATACGTGGTTAAATTATTTCAGTGTGTGTATTAGTACTTTTTCAACATTTTGAGCACATTTCAACAATATCACAATAATAATGATAACTGGGATCATTTTATTCACAATAACTGTGACATGAAATTTTCATATCGTCGACTTATTTAACCATTGGATACAGTCTGTGTTTCCTGTGGAATTCATCTGTTGGTGTGGCGGTGTGTAATGGGGGGGTGTATGCATGTGCGTTTTGTTGGTGGGTGGGTGGGGGATACTTGGCTGCATGCGCGCAGTTCGGCTGGGGGGTGCGTGCGTGTTGGTTGGTAACTGCGTGCGTGCATGCGTCACTTTCTGTCCTACGTAGAATACTAGGAGTGTACTCCAGTCTGTGCTCCAGCAGAAGTGAAAGATAAACTTTTGGCTCATTTATCTTTTCCCCACCTCCTGAAGCTTCGCAAACTTTAATTTGAGGGGGCAGGACTATTATATATTATACATATGTATAATAAGCCCCCTCCCCCCGCTGGTGTCCACACACAGATCCAGACAGGAGCCCTGGGCCCAGACGCTGGTCCACCGGGAGCCTCCGACAACAAATCAGCACACAGCCTCATTCTGTCCGTTCTTCTGCTCCACTACTTTTCCCTCCTCCGTAGCTTTGGCAGGCGTGCACTCATGTAACGGATACTTTGCTCCACTTTTCAGGGTCAAAGGTCAACACGTACTCAGTGGAGCTATTGTTTTTGAAGGAACCTAAAGAATTAATGCTCTGATGCTTTTGATTCAGAGACTAATGCGGTTTTCACTGCAGCTGTGGAGGCTTTATTTTCTTTATTAAAATCACAATATAAGACTCAAGAGTTAAATTATGTGGAATGTTATCACAAAGAATACCAACAAAACCCTCAAAAACATGACACACACGAGACTGTTTGTAATCTGGAACACATTTTTAACTCATACAGACCCAGTGCTACTTTTGTGTCAGTTCCCAAATGATTTTTTTTCTCTTTATTTGACCTTATGTTAAGTAATCTATCACTATTTATTGTAATGTTATTCTCTGTATTTTGCTTTTTTTCAGTAAAAATCTGATATTTTCCTATCTATATCATAATACTGGAAGGGCTCAGAGCATCTGTGTGTTTGTGTTTGTGTTTGTGTTTGTGTTTGTGTTTGTTTGGGTGTAGGGACGTAACAATATGAAAATTTCATATCACGGTTATTGTGACCAAAATTATCACAGTTATCATTATCATAGTGGTATTATTGAAACTGTGTTCAAAATGTTCAAAAAGTACTGATACACACTGAAATAATTTAACCAAGGTGTATTAAAGAAAAACAACAAAAAAAAAACAAATAAAATAATTGGCACATTGTCCCTTCTGTTACAGAAACATTCTAATATTAACCCTTAGTGGTCTGAGCCTATTTTGTCCGTTTTTCAGTCCTTTTGATTTGGCCTTTATATACTATATAAACAAATGTTTACTATACCCATGTTTAGGATCTTTTTTTTTCAGCACAACTTCATTTATATCATCTGTCTATTATTTTGTTCACTTCAACCTACAACATCAACACAAAAGGCCAGAAAACACACAAAAATATATAAAATCCGATTTGAAAAATGTGTATAATTTATTGCATAAATAACACACAGATGCTTAATGAACCTTTTCAAAGACTTTAAAAGTGAATATTGGTTCCACATATTAGGTATATACAATCAAAATTGTAATAAATTAAAACTATACTCAAATATTTGACATAAAAGCAGATCTTTACGTAGGTGTTTTCTCCAGAAAAACGCGGTAATCAAACACGGTTATCATGATAATTAGAATTTAAACAGTAATACTAACCGTCTGCAATTTTACCGTGGTTTATCATTATACTGGCAATCATGACATCCCTATTTGGGTGTGTATCAGCACGATTCTGACAAAGTGACACGTTTTTTAACTGTTCAATTTGGTTCCTACAGTTGAAGAATAGTTCCGTCTCCACATTAAATATCTCGGCAAGTTGATAGGACCAATATTTTCAGAGATGGGGGGGGGGAAGGTAAATGAGCTTCACAACAGTGGAAGACATAGAGGAATTAGTAACAGCTGTTAAGTTTTACTTTCACTTCGCACATTGAAAGATTTTGCTGAAATTTTCAGGAAATGTTGATACTGGCACAAGGAACAAATGAGTAGATTTTGCTGGTGAGCGGGGGGGTGATCTGCCGTGGTGGAGGTCTGCGCTCTCAGAGTGCTTTTCTAATTATTATTATTGTTCTATTATAAATGCAGAATGACTCTCCAACAGTAAAGTCTGCTCCAAACTCCACCAGAACAGAGAAATTAGGTTTTCTCAAGGTGGTAAGAGTTCCGTCTGGCCAGGACACTTCACAAGGAACTCAAGTGCCAAACTCCTGGGAGGTCCTCTGCTTTTACACATTAACCACATTGACTGGGTCTTTATGTGTTTATTGATTTTGATTTTTTTTTTTTTTTCTTTTTTTGAATATCAACACAAGAAGACAAAAGACTTTAAATTTGGAGTGAGTTTTATAACCACTTCACACCAAATAATCTGGGCAAATCTCATGATTTTAATCTATTCAGTCAGAGAAAATCTGTAACATTAAGTTCATCAAATCATTGAAGTTATCTGGTGTCTAACCAAATTGCTGAATTAAAAAAAACAAACAAAAAAAACTCAGACCAAGTTAGAGAAACCCAATGGTTGTTTGTGGTTTGAAACTGTAGTGAATGGTCAGTCCATGACAGAGGAACATCAGACCAGTGTGAACATTCACAGCTCGAATAAATGTTCTGTTTATCCGGAACAAATTAGGCACAACAGGCTGATGAAAACAAACAAACCCAAAAAGAGAAAAGAAAAAACAAGATAAATATATCACAGTCCTATCATCTGTTCTTTTCATACCGTGTGTGGTTTTAACATGATAAATGAACCTCACACAAGAACGAGGGTTTTCAGTTCGTCTCTCATAAACATTTGGTAAATAACAGAATTCTACGGAAGTGAATTGCATTCACATGAAAAAATAAAAAATTGGCTCTGTTTTTCTGAATTGACAAGATAATTATCTCATAATTACGAGATAATTCTCTTGCTAACTCAGAAAAACAGAGCCGATTTTTATTTTTTCATGTGAATGCAATTCACTTCTGTAGAATTCTGCTGTGAAACTAAAGAAAACTGTGACCCAACCTGCTGAACACCAGTAAATATAAACCAGTGAACCACAAGGATGATGAGAAGGGACAGAATGTTTATCTTGATAAACTTGTGTTTTTCTCCCTTTTTTTTACCTCCGCCAAGGAGGTTCTGTTTTTGCCGGCGTTGGTTTGTCTGTCTGTCTGTCTGTGTGCAAGATAACTCAAAAAGTTACGGACAGATTTGGATGAAAATTTCAGGAAATGTTGATACTGGCACAAGGAACAAATGATAAAATTTTGGTGGTGTTCCGGGGTGGGGGGGTGGGGGAGCCGTGGGAGCTCACTGGTCCGCCTTGGCAGAGGTCTGCGCTCTCCGAGTGCTTTTTTAGTTTTTTGAAATTGAAGTTTTTATTGAACTTTTCAAAGGCTTGGTACATGGTAAACTTAATATGTTTCTTCATACAAGAGCAGGTAGTATATAATTAACAATTAACACTGGTGACAGACTCGACATACTCTTTATCTCATAAACATAAAAGATCAAAAATAAAATAAATAAATAAAAGACAGGCAGCAGATACAAAAGAAGGTGGAAACATAATAATATCAACTAATAAATATCTGTATAGACCAGGGGTCTCAAACATGCGGCCCCCCCAAAGGTTCACTGCAGCCCGTGGGAGGAAATTGCAAAGTGCAAAAATTCATGTCAAACTCATTTTAGTTCATTTTCCACATACAGACCAACATGATCTCCAGTAAAATAATAACAGCATGAAAACCTACAAAAAATAACTCCATGTTTTCTTCTTGGTTTGATGTGAAAATTTTATTTCATTATGTCTATAAATAATGACAACTTGAAAATTTTGTCTTGTTTTTAGTGCAAAAAATAACATTGAATTATGAAAATATTTACATTTACAAACTATCCTGAAACAATAAAATGTGAATAACCTGAACAAATATGAACAACCTGAAACATCTAAAGAAAATTAAGCACAATTTTAACAGTTTCCTCCCTGTTACTCAGTGTTTAGTGTTTTTGTAGTTGAGGCATAATATTGTTAAAATTGCACTTCTTTTTTTTGTTTAGAAATTTCAGTTTTTTCAGGTTATTCACATCTTTTTTGTTTGGATAGTTTATAAAAGTAAGTATTATCATAATTTTGGATTTTTTGCACTAAAACAAAGACAAAAATTTGGAGTTGTCATTATTTCTAGGTTATTCTGTTATTATTTTACTGGTCCGGTCCACTGCAGATCAAATCGGGCTGAATGTGGAACCTTAAAGAGCATGAGTTTGAGAGCCCTGGTACAGACACACACACCTGTACATGCACTCATACGTTCATACATACAGACCTGTCTACCTTTATGTAATCCCAAGACGTGTCCCAGAGGGTCACCCCCTCCCCTCTGTCATCACTTCATCTAAGCATACATTCATAGGATGCAGTTTCAGTCACTGCACAGACCCATTCTTTCATCTGTGGAGTTTCTGATGTCTTCCAATGTCTTCTCCTTTTTTTTCTCTCTATAGATTTTTTTAGGCACCAACATTCAGCTGGACATTGGCTGCACGTTTTATCAAACAGGTTCTAAATGCAGAATGGATGAAGAAGCGAGAATTCATCAGTTTAATTAATTATATAGTCTGAGTTACATGGTCTGATTCATTAGTTAACAAATAATGAAGTCCTTTTCCAATAGAGTCAGTATATTTTTCTTGCGATGGTAAGGTCCAGTTCATCAGCTTTACCTTCCATTGTTGTTCTGTTAGCCTTTAAAAGTCCACAGGCTCTACTCTGCGTCACACTGAATCTGCTGAATGCCTCCAGCTGTTCGTCAGCACCATCAGTCTGTGGTTCTGGTGCCAGGCCTCTGGGCCGTTCTGCTCAAACCCAGCTCCACAAATGCTTTTCCCAGCAGATTCTGTAGATGAATGTTTTGGAATTAAATGCTCAATATCACATATGGCTGTAATTTCCAGGAGTCCTGGAAATGTTGGACATGCAGTGTAGTGTATAACAGCAGCCAGAAACCAAGAGTTCACCTCAAATAGCTGATGAACGACACTTACTGCTAAACTTTCAGCTTTACTTGGAAATCCTTGACAATTATTATTTTTTCAGCATTTTTTAAATTCTTGTCTAAAACTGATATTCAATGTGTGAGGAACAACAGCAGTTCTTTAGGTCTTTTGTGTCAAGAAAAATAAAGTGAATGGATTGTTTAATGTTGTTTTTGTGTGATTGTGCTGAGCAACCGGCTCCCAGAGGAGCTTTGAGTGTGGAGGAAAACCCAGACAGAATGAGAGCGGGCGTCAGATGATGGCAAATGAAACAAATGTGTGTTTGTTTGGTGTCGTAGCAGCAAAACAGATTCATGTGTTGAGGATATTGTTAAGACTAAAGGTGAAATATCAACCCTGTCATGCCTGACGTCCACATGTGTGGACCCATAGTTGGACTGGCGTTCCAAAGGGTTCTAAAGGTACTATAGTCCAGACCACATGGGTTCAGTCTGTACAGACCAGGGCTGTCAAACTCATTTTGGTTCAGGGGCCATATTTAGCCCAGTTTGATCTTAAGCGGGCCAGACCAGTAAAATAATAACTTAATAACCTCTGAATAATGACAAATCCAAGTTTTTCTTTTTGTTATAGTACAAAAAACCCCAATTAAATTATGAAAATATTTACATTTTACAAAAAAGATGTGAATAACCTGAAAAAACAGAAATTTCTTTTGAAAAATTAGTGCAATTTTAACAATATTATGCCTTGACTTATTATTTATACATGTACATTTACACACAATGTTCCATAAACATTTGGTAACAGGCAGAATATTGTTCAAATGTTGGAGTTTGGAACTAAAATTTGAACCATTTCTGCAATATTCCATCTCTTATTATTAACACAACTCCAGATCACAGTGGATCCATAAATGCACCAAACATTTAATAACAGGCAGAATATTGTTCAAATTGCACATTTCAGGTTGTTCATCTTTGTTTTTATTTATGTATTTATTTGCATTTTATTGTGAAAGAATAGTTTTGTAAATGTAAGTATTTTCACAGTGTAATGTTATTTTTTTCCACATAATTTTTCACAAAGAAAATTTTGTAGTTGTCATTATTTCTGGGTTATTGTGTTGTTATTTTGACTGTAGATCCCATTGGTCTGTCTGTGGAACCTGAACCAAAAGGATTTGGACAACCTGGACTGTTCAGGTTCATTTTTGCACTTTTATCCTGTGGGGCCAGAATGGAACCTTTGGCGGGGGGCCAGATTTGGCCCCCGGGACGCATGTTTGACACCTGTGGTCTAGACCTTCAGACAGACAATGAACTAAAGGATCATGTGAGCTGTAGAATGTGGACTGATCTGGGATCTGCTCCAGTGAACCTCCTCAGACCCACACATGGCTTTACTGTCCACATTTGGACAACAGGTTCACAGCTCATCTGTTCTTTAGCCGGAGTCGTGCTTGTGGAGTCGTGAAGGTTTACAAATTCCTCATTCTCTTTTGTATCATTCGTTGGTAGGGGTGTAAGAAAATATCAGTTCTGCAACATATTGTGATATTTCATTTTGCAATACTGTATCAATATTAAAAAGTACTGTATTGATATTAAAAAGTATTTATTTAAATGCAGATGTGGTGGAGGTTCGTTTTTGGTTTTTCTTTTTTGTTTATATTTTATTTATTATTATTTAGCACTCTTTTGTTAAATAATGTTAGTTCCTTTGTTGGGAATGCACAAAAATAATGTTATAATGTTAGTTATGAACTAATAGAATATGAACATTTGAACACACAGATGCTTAATGAACCTTTTCAGACTTTAAAGTGAATATTGTTTCCAAATATTAGGTATATACAATTAAATTTGTAATAAATTAAAACTATACTCAAATATTTGACATAAAAGCAGATCTTTACATGGGGTTTTTTCCCCTAAATGTGCGGTAATCAAACACGGTTATCATGACAATTACAATTTAAACAGTAATACTAACAGTTGGTAATTTTACCGCAGTTTATCGTTGTACCGGTAATCGTTCCATCCCTAATCCAGAGATGCTTCATGAACACTGCTACGTTCTGTTTGAGTGTGTGTTTGTGAAACTGCTGATCAGTTGTGTGTCTTTGTGTGTCTTTGTGTTGCAGAGCGCATGGAGACGGCCAATAAGCAGCTCGCTGCTAAAGAGTGTGAGGGATCTGAGGACAACCGCAAGACCATCTCACAGCTGCTCACACAGAGTGAGTAACACACACACACACGCACACAGTGGAGAGGACATTGAACACACCGCGCGTTGCATTCCTCTACAGCAGGGGCGTCAAACTCATTTTCTTCCAGGTTTCACATTCAGCCCAATTTAATCTCCAGTGGGCCGGAATAGTAAAACAATAACAGAATAACCCATCGATAATGACAACTCCAAATTGTTATAGTGCAAATAATAACATTAAACTATGACAATATTTACATTTACAAACTATCCAAACAAAAAGGATGTGGATAACCCGAGAAAACTGAAATTTGTTGAGAAATATAAGTAAAATTTTTATCAATATTATGCCTCAACTTATCATTTCTACATGTGCATTATGGATCAGATCATCAAAGGTACAAAACTAGCAGAATATAGTTAAAATTGCACTTAAGTTTCTTTAGACATTTCAGGTTGTTCATATTTGTTCAGGTTATTCACATTTTATTGTTAAAGGACAGTTTGTAAATGTAAATATTTTCATATTTTAATGTTTTTTGCAGTAAATCAAAGAGAAAAAAATTGGTGTTGTCATTATTTAAAGGCATAATGTCACATTAGTTTTTTTGACATTAAACCAAGAAGAAAATTTTGAGTCATTATTTATAGGTTATAATGCTATTATTTTCAAGTTCACTGCCCTTTACTGTTAATATCTTCAGTGTAATTTGTGCACTGTGGTGGGCCGGTTTTGGCCCATGGGCCGCATGTTTGACAGCTGTGCTCTAGAACCATGTCAGCCTCAGGACAACGTCTGGTCCCGTCGTGTCAAAATAATAACATCCCAAATATTAGCTCGTAGGTAACAGAGATTCAGTGAGCTTTAGTCTGACATCATACATCAAAGCTCCTAAGAACACTAACCAGTAATCTGAATACTCATGCCCTGTGACTTTCACATGATCTATCCACAGGGTTCATTTCCATATTATGTAAGTCCAGGCTTATGTGTAACTTCCACTGGATTCCAGGGCATGAGCAGACATTCCAGGGTCTAATGCTGCCTTCACGTGCACGTCTCAGGAAGATGATCCTTTCCACTAGTGACTTCGAAAGTACGAATGCGTTGTGTTCAAGTGCTTTAGTTGTCATTAGGGCTGTGTATTGGCAAGAATCTGGTGATACAATACAAATCACAATACAAGAATCACGATACGATATATCACAGTATATCATGACACTGTTAAAAATGCAATTTTTTGTTTGTTTCTTTTTTAAATGATTGTTTCCTTAAAGAATTGAATTACACCACACATCTGCACAAATACTAAACATATTTTTATTTGATCACAACAGGATCTAATGTTATATCACCAAATGTTCCTGTGTTCAAACTGAAATTCTGTTTTACAGACATTAGTTTCAGATCCTGTTCAAATGTCCATATTCTATTAGTTCAGAACTAACATCAGAACAGTATTTTTGTGTAATCCCCACAAAGGAACTAACATTATTTAATAAAAGAGTGTTAAATAAGAATAAATAAAATATAAACAAAAAAGAAAAACAAAAATGAACCTCCACAATATCTGCCCTTGAATAAATACCCAAAAATATCCATACAGTACTTTTTAATATCGATACAGTATTGTGAAATGAAATATCGCGATATATTGCAGAACCGATATTTTCATACAGCCCTAGTTGTCATGACCTGCTACTTGGATAAAACTGTCTTGCATGTGTTAATTCATCTGCTACAGCATTTGTTTTTTGCCTTTTTTTTTGGGGGGGGGGGGCAAATTGTGTTTACTATAAATGTGCAAAATCATCCGCTAACAGCAGCAGAGCGTTAATAAAAACATTGTTTATCATTGGCCATGAACCCCTCGTTGCTCTCCGCCATCTTGAAAAGGTCAAAGGTTCTTTTCATCTCGGCAGGTCACGGACACAATACAGTTTCAGTTAGTTATCGTTTTTTTCCTTTAATTATAGTTTTTATTTATTTCAGTTAACGAAAATGTTTTTACAATTCTAGTTTTCGTCATTTCGTTAGTTTTCATTTACAATAATAACCTTACAATAGACTTCATCTAAACGTAAAAGGCTCTCATGCAGGAACATGTAGAAGATCAGGCCTGTTTTGTGAGTTTTCACATTTGCCTTCATTGCGTGTGTGCAGACAAAGAGACGCTGCGTGAGAAGGAGAAGCTGGAGATGGAGCTGAACGCGCTTCGATCCACCACAGAGGACCAGAGGAGGCACATCGAGATCAGAGACCAGGCGCTCAACAACGCCCAGGCCAAAGTAGTCAAGCTGGAGGAGGAGGTAAGAGCCCAGACGGTGCCCACTGGGACTCAGCTGGGACCGGTCCAAGTCTGGCCCAGTTCTGGTCTTTAACCCACCTTTGTCTTTTACTGAAGCCAGGCAACGGTACGTTCAAGTGCAATACCACAAACCAGAGTCCACTTCTCTGTTAAACCCCATTTTAACATCACCAACTTCTGGAACAGAAGTGATACCAATGTAAGTCAGTGACAGGCATCAGTCGTGCGTGCGTGAACCAGGTTAATATAAGTGATCCACATGCGGTTCTATTTAAACTGGGGGATCCGTGCGTGGAATAGACTGACCCAGGACACGCTGGAGGTATTCTATCCTGGAGCTGGTGCATGTGTGTGGGCACAGGGCTGTGTGGGCTCCTCTGCTGAGGCTGATGACCCCGAGACCCGGACCCAGATCGGAAGAAGACAGTACGGTACGGATCCGGGACAACGGAAGATGAGTGATCCGCATGCAGTTCTATTTCAGTTGCGGGATCCGTGCGTGAAGCCACGGCTTACATTGCTGTAAGTACTGCGGGCTCATGAACAGATTTAAAGTCCGGCCATTGCACGGACTTCTGTGACAGACCGCTGTCACTGATAGGAGGAGGAGCCTACGGGAGCCCGCAAGCGCACGGCCCGCAGGCACGAGAGAGATGAAATCGATTTTACGATTTCCCTTTTTTAAAAATCGTCCTAATTAAAAAATCCGATTTCGATTTAAAATCGATTAATCGTGTAGCCCTACTATGAATTATGAAAGAGCTGCAGCATCTAAAACTGACCACAGTGAACATTTGACAGATAAACAGAACCACAGTGCTGCAGTTTCACACTCATCTTTTATGTATTGTGATTGTCTCTCTCAACTCATATATAATTTATGTGTAAGTTGTTCTTTTTTTATTTTTTTTTTATCAATTACTAGAAGTTTCAGGTGACCCCATTTGAATTCCAGGCGACCCCAAGTGGGGTCCCGACCCCAAGGTTGAAAAACACTGCAATATAGCTTGGTTAGGGGTGATAGGGAAAAGGGGAAGGGGGGTGTGTGTGAATGAAAGTGAGAAGAGAGAGGGGGGAGTGAGGGGAAAGTAATAATTGTTGTAATAATGCAAAAATATTGAATAATAATACCAGTAGCCTAATTTGCTAGTATCATTGTGGTGGTGGAGGCGGTCACACTACAACAGTGAGTTAAAGAATTTAATATTTATAATAATGTATTTGTATCAGTTACTTTTTTGAGTTTATATGAATTAATTTAAATTAATATGGCTATGCTGCTTGGTTTTGGCTTCAGAGCAAGGTTATTATCGTTAATGAAAACTAACGAAATGATGAAAACATTTTCGTTAACTGAAATAAATAAAAACTATAATTAAAAGAAAAGACAATAACTAACTGAAACTGTATTGTGTGCTTACAAAACTAACTAAAACGTATAAAAATTATGGATAAAATTCCCTTAGTTTTCATCTTTGTCAACGTCAGATTGATACAAAATCGATTTATTTCCCTGAAGCAATTTTAGCTGGTGTCACCAAACAGCTCATCACGGTCCGTCACTTGTGGTTTCCAGTCGTCTTCTGGTCCCCACTCTACCTGGAAACATGGAGACTAAAGTTGGGAGAAGGCAGCAGAGTCCTGTCTGGGATTTATTTGAATACGACGACAGAGAAGAAGAGAAAAGATATGACAAAACTAAAATTAATACTAAACCCAAACTACATCCGCCTCTCCATATCAGACACACCTCCTCTGTCTGTTTTTAAATCCCTTCTTCAAACCCATCTTTTCTCCTTGGCTTTTGAAACCATGTGAGATGTCTGAAGGTACTATCATTACTCTATTGTTTTTTTTTGGTAGTGGTTTATTGTTCTTATTTATCTATTTTATTTATTTATTTATTTATTTATTTTGTTGTTTTTAATTGTATGGCTTTTTATCTCTTTTATTTTATTCTTTTATTTGGGTTTTATTTATTCTTCTATATCGCACTTTTTCCTTTGTGTACAGTTTCTATGTCTTTAAATCTATTCTGTATTTTATTCTTCTAGTTTGGTTTTAATTATTCTTCTGCGCAGCACTTTGGTCCACTGCAGGTGTTTTGAAGTGCTTTACAAATAAAGTTGGATTGGATAAAACAAAGCATTTACAAAAAAATTAAAACTAATAAAAACTAGCAAACCTGCTCTAAAAACTAACTAAAACTAACTGAATTAGAGAAAAAAAAGTCAAAACTAAATAAAACTAAACTATAATGAAAAATCCAGAACTATTCTAACCTTGCTTCAGAGTCCTGCTGACAGCTCGGTTTCTGTCAGCGTGGACCTGGTCTCGCCCCCTGGAGGCTGGGGGTGGAACTGCCTGATCTGTGGTCAGTTTCATGGTGGTTTCTTTTTTCTTTTCTTTTCCTTTCCTCACCCTCTGTCCTGCTGCTGCCCGGCTGCTGGTGGCCGGCCCTCAGCTGGCTTGGCCACAGTCCAGTGGGAGGAGAAGGCCATCAGAGGTCCAGGACATGACAGGAAATGGGCCCGAGCCAGCCTCCGACACACAACGCCTGCTTGTTGTCGGAACAAAAGAGCTGCGAGCTTTTTTGTTGCTCTGGCAAAAAAAAAAAAAACCTGAAA
Source organism: Sphaeramia orbicularis (assembly GCF_902148855.1). Classification (NCBI taxonomy): domain Eukaryota; kingdom Metazoa; phylum Chordata; class Actinopteri; order Kurtiformes; family Apogonidae; genus Sphaeramia; species Sphaeramia orbicularis. Next base: position 1,712,013 of record NC_043970.1, on the reverse strand, counting down.
GAGCCCTGGGATCGTTGGCCCTCTGCCTGTCTTCTCTGAGCTCACTTTTCTTCTCCTCTTTTCTCTGCAATCTGTTTTCTTCTTTTTGCTACTTTTGCACAGAGTCACTCTGCACTAAATCAGCCCATTCAGCAGCTGTGGAGTCTAAAGGCTGCAGTTCAGACATGCAGGAGGTACTCCGAGGACACAAAGCCAGCCTGTGTTATCTGAGCTGCAGAAAAGCTGGAGGACCAGGATCTGTCACAGATTCCTCATTACCTGCTTCAAGTCACTGTTAGGATATTCACACCAGTAATGGAATGTTAGCTCGTGGGTTTGGCCCTCTTTAATAGTCATGAAGCTCACTAGGTCATTGAACTTACATACAAGTAGATGTATTTCTGTTAGAGGGGTCAATCCAGTGTTTTTCAACCTTGGGGTCGGGACCCCACTTGGGGTCATCTGGAATTCAAATGGGGTCGCCTGAAATTTCTCGTAATTGATAAAAAAACAAAAAAAACTTACTAATAAAAAATATATGGTGAGTTGAGAGAGACAATCCCAATACATAAAAGACATGAAAAACTCTGAATTTGAAGCACTGTGGTTCTGTTTATCTGTCAAATGTTCAGTGTGGTCAGTTTCAGATGCTGCAGCTCTTTCATAATTCATAGTTTGAGTTCTTGTTTGTTCAGTATTAATTGTCCTCCTTGTAAATCACAGCTGGACTGACTGGACAGATCCTGACCAAGGAAAATCACATTCTTTCTTTGTGCAGTAATCTACACCTGGATTTACTGCCTCTGTCCACGATAATATACATTATATAGACTAAATGTGTCTAAAATTAACCTGTGTTTGCAACATAGTATAGCAAACTATTACATGATCAAAAACAAATTAATTTTAGCAAAAACAAATGTCTCCGTTTTGAATGTCTGGGGTCTCCAGAAATTTTTGATGTTAAAATGGGGTCACGAACCAAAAAAGGTTGGAAACCACTGGGTTAATCTGTGAAACGGCCTGAAAGATCCATTCAAACAGTCTAAAACAATTCAAACTTTTAAACAGATGTACAAATGAACTGTTGTTCAAAGACATAGAGCTGAGGATTAACTAAAGAAAATACTGTTTGAAAGACTAGGCTCAATATTGGTAGTTTTAAAAGGACAGGATTTACCTGAATTTAATGAAATATGGATTCTCCTCTGTTGGATATTAGCAATGATTACAGTGAAAAGTTTTTGTTTGTTTTCATGTGTAAACTCTGTGTTAATTGTAAAAAGGGTTCGGCAAAATAAGTCTGAACTTCAGCCTAAACCATTTAGGTCGCATTGAATATGGAACAATGGTAATAATAGTAATGTTTTTTTTTTTTTTGGTTTGTTTTTTGAAGTGATTGACGATCGAATAAACTACTAGTACTACTAGTACTACTAGTACTACTACTACATGACCAACAAATACGACAAAAGCCTGGAAGAACGTTTATCTACAATTTGAATTTTGGAGGGAAAGAATTATCTCAGTCCAACCACTGAAATGTCTTTGGTCAGCTTAGAACCAGTGACATTTTCTGTGGTGTTTTTTAGTGTTTTTTATTTATTTATTTATTTATTTATTTATTTATTTTTATGTAGTGCTCCATGGTGTCCAGCCCAGGGGGTGGGTGTGTATATGTGTCCTGTGGTCTCACTCCTGTTATCCTGTGTTTTCGTGTGCAGCTGAAGAAGAAGCAGGTCTACGTGGAGAAGGTGGAGCGGATGCAGCAGGCTCTGGCTCAGCTTCAGGCCGCCTGCGAGAAGAGAGAACAGCTGGAGCATCGACTTCGAACGCGACTGGAGCGGGAGCTGGAGTCGCTCCGCATGCAACAGGTAACAACCGACCCGTGACCAAGCGACACCGTCACCGTGTTGTTTTTTTTTTTTTTTAAACTTAATTTTTATTTGGTTTTGCTCATACAAATATACAAGACATTTTACATACATTAACACATCTAATCAAACATCCCCGTACGGCAAACATGAAAAAAAAGTATATCTGCAGTAGACATTGATTACAATTAATCACAAATGAAACATGAATGACAAAATAAAAAAAACACACGTGTATACAAACTTCTGAATGCTTATTGCATTAAAAGCTTAATCATGGGACTCCATCTCTTTGTGAACATCTCTCCCTGAATTCTAAGTCCATATGTAATCTGCTCCATCTGATAGATTTCCTTCACTTTCTCAATCCAAATGTTTTATGTTGGAGGTTCAGGTTTAAACCACTTGATAGTGATGCATTTAATGGCTGCCGTCAGTAAAATTTGCAAGAGGTATTTTCGGTTATTTCCCTCTAAACGTTCTGGGATTACACCTAAAATAGCAAACTTTATATCTTTAGAAAATGTTTGGTTGAAAACTGTGTTCACAGCGACAAATAACTGTGCTGGGTTTAAGGCGGCGATGAGCTGCTACACGTGGAAACGATAAGATCATTCCCACCACAGGGTCTGTCTGTGTCTGAGCAGCTACACCTGCGGACGTCCAGTGTCTACCAGGTTCTAAAACGGTCTGAATATATTTATGACTGAAGTAATTAATAATAACAAATAATGAGCCGACTGCTGTCAGACTGTTAACCCATACAGACCCAGTGCTCCTTTTGTGGCACTTCTCAAATGAATTTTCCTCTATATTTAACTTTTCTTGAGCGATTTATCACCATTTATTCTAAAATTATGCTCAGGATTTTGCATTTATTAGTGAAAATGAGGTTTTTTCCTAGATTTAATGTACTGTGATCATATAGATCACAGGTGTCAAACATGCGGCCCAGGGGCCAAATCCGGGCCACCAAAGGGGCTAGTCCGGCCCCTGGGATGAATTTGTGAAATGCAAAAATTACACTGAAGATATTAATGATCCTTTTAGTTCAGGTTCCACATTCAGAACAATTCAGTGTCAAGTGGGTCATAATAATCTATAAATATTCACAACTCTAAATTTTTCTTTTTGTAAATGTACATGTTTTCTTGTATTTACACTAAAACAAAGTATAATATTGCAAAAATATCTGAATAACCTGAACAAATATGAACAACCTGAAATGTTTTAAGAGAAGTGAGTGCAATTTTAACATTAATCATATTCCACCTGTTTCTAAATGTTCTGTGTATTTGTAGATCCACTGTGATCTGTAAGTTATAATGTACATGTGTAAACTGAGGCAGATAAACTGAGGCAGAATATTGTTAAAATTACACTGATTTTTTCAGTTTGTTCATGTTATTCACATTGTCTGAAAGGACACTTTTTAGAGGTAAACCTTTTCATAATGTAAATTTACTTTTTTTGCTCTTAAACATAGAGAAAATTTTGGAGTTGACACTATTTCTATATTATTATGTTATTATTTTACTGGTTGGGCCCACTGCAGATCAAATTTAGCTGAATGTGGAACTGAACTAAAATGAGTTTGACAGCCCTGATACAGACGTTCATTAAAGCCCAGATTAAAGTTGAGGGTTATTCGATCAGAAACAGAAAAAACTGAAGAAAACATGTCTTTTTCAGTCCAGTCTGATATTAACTGAACATAAACCCAGTGTGTCCATCCACTGTCATTGATCCAACTCCATGATCCATCTTGCATGTTTTAGATGTTTCCCTCGTCCATCACACCTGGAAGCCCTTCCATGGTTCTCAGGCTTCTGCAGAGCATGATGATGAGCTGATCATTAATCAAACCAGGTGTGGCTGGAAAAGGGAAATATCTAAAACATGCAGGATACCGGCCCTGGAGGTCTGGAGTTACCTACCCCTGTTGTAGAAGATGACAGTGTTTCCACGGTAACTACGGAGCCTCTGAACGTCCAAATATGGTCATATCTGATAACCATGAAAAGATGAAGAACTGTATTTTACACCAATTATTGACATGTATTGATAGGATTAATGGATTAACAGGTATTAAACAATTTAGATCAGTAAATGGTTTGGATGTTTGGTTCTTAATGGGTTAAATAAACACACATAATGTCAGAGATAAACGGAGGATCTCGACCACACCATGACATATTGACTCTACCTGAAAACTTGGGCCATTTGTTATGCAATACTTTTAACATTGGACTAGGTTTTTTTTCCACACATTTTATCATCTGTATCAGAGGTGTCAAACTCTATTTCTATCAGGGGCCATATTCAGCCCAATATGATCTCCAGTGGGCCGGACCAGTTAAATAATAGCAGAATAGCCAATGAATAATGACTACTCCAAATTTTTTGTGCAAAAAATAACATTAAATGATGAAACTATTTCTATCCAAAACAAAAAAGATGTGAATAACTGGAAAAAACTGAAATGTCTGAAGAAAAATAAGTACAATTTTATTAATATTAGGCCTGAACTTATGATTTCTACATGTGTATTACAGATCAAATCTACCAAGGCACAAAACAGGCAGAATACTGTTAGAATTGCACTTATTTTTTCTTTAGACATTCCAGGTTGTTCATATTTGTTCAGGTTATTGACATTTTATTGTTAAAGGATATCAAAATTTAATGCTCTTTGCAATAAATCAAAGAGAAAAAATTGGTGTTGCCATTATTTAAAGGCATAGTGTCATATTATTTTTCTCTCATTAAACCAAGAAGAACATTTGGAGTCATTATTTCTAGGTTATTATGCTGTTATGTTTGAGTTTGATGCCCTTGACTGTTCATATCTTCAGGGTAATTTTTGAATTCTTGCACTTTGTAAATTTGTTTCATGGGCCAGATTGGACCCTTTGGCGGGCTGGTTTTGGCCCCCGGGCCGCATGTTTGACACCTGTGAGCTATATTATAAAGGCCAAGTGGCCTCTGTGTGTGTGTGTGTGTGTGTGTGTGTGTGTGTGTGTGTGTGTGTGTGTGTGTGTGTGTGTGTGTGTGTGTGTGTGTGTGTGAGTGAGAGTCCAGGGGTTCACACTAACTCTGTACACAGCTGACTGCTGCAGTTTGTCAGACTTATGTATTTTTCCTCAGTGAACAGACTAGTGAAAACGGTAAGTTAATAGGACCAATATTTTGTTAGATATTAGTAATTTTGAATATAATATCCTTACAATCACATTGCCATGCCCAGAATGCTTTGGCGGTGACTGCTGGACAAATGTGGTACGACATGCACAAATACACAACAGCATAAAAACGACCACATCTATAACCAGTGGATCCACATGGGTCAACGCACTGGTGTGCACTATTTATTTATGGATATTTCTATATTTTTATATTATTTTTTTCTGTCTGTAAGTGTTTTATCTGTTTTTTTTTAATTAAGACCAGTGCATCGTCATTTCCTTTTTCCGTTACATCTACAATGGAAATCTTTAAATGACAAATAAAGAACCTGAATGTGAATAAAGCGGACTGGTCTGTGTGCAGCGTCAGGGCGGCTCCCAGAGCAGCGGGACGATCCCGTCAGAATACAACGCCACGGCGCTGATGGAACACCTGAGGGAGAAGGAGGAGCGCATCCTGGCCCTGGAGGCCGACATGACCAAGTGGGAGCAGAAGTACCTGGAGGAGAGCGTGATGAGGCAGTTCGCTCTGGACGCCGCTGCCTCCGTCGCCACGCAGAGGTAGGCAGGACGTTGTAGAGGACCAAACATGAGGACCAGGACAGAGGTGGTAAAATTAGGAAAAATGATAAGTTAGTAAAGTTAGAAAAATGCTAATGCAAGCTCCAAAAAATGTCAATTAACAAAATGAACAAAGATGAGCCTAACTGAGGTCAACTAAACCAAACTGCAACAGAACAAAAACTGACCCAACCAGACGAAGAACCAAGGTGGGCTGAAGTAGAAGGGGACTAACCCAAATCGAACACAAGGGGGACGCACTACACTATGAAATTAAACTAAACCATTAACTTTGTCAAAATAACAAAAAACAAATAATCATAACTAGACACAAAATTCTAACCGCATTGTGATTTAAACCAAAAATTTAAACAATTAATTAACACAAAGAAACAAACAGTGCACCCCCCCACACCCCTATGTCTGGTCTTTTTGAAGAACAATGTGAGTAAATAATTCAAACAGAACTAATATGTGTGCACCCACGTTAGAATGTTTAAATAAAATACTTAAACTAAACTGTCTTATGTAATCAGTAACTGTAACTGAACAAAAACCCGTAAAACAAAAACTATTAATACAAGATGATGGTGACAAGGAATCCACCACAGGCGTGAAAGTCTGACAAAGTCTAGAAAACAGCGTTTTCTAGACTTTGAAAAGTCTGGAATATTGTGCAAAAGTCTTTAAGTATGGACAAAAGTTTCTTTCATAGGCTAATTTTAGAGTTTGCTCAAAGGCACATAATCTGGTAGGATGAGACAGGGTTCCTATTAGAGCTGCACAATATGGGCCAGATCTATTAAGGATATTAGAACGTGTGCAAACTCATTGCACATGCAAAAAAATGTACAAACTGATTTACTAACAGTGACACTAAGGATTGTGTCTTTCAAAGGTGCAAAATAGTGCATCTGATCCAGTTAGTACATTTGCACAATGAATCTGAAATACGGGGCGTTTACACACAGTTGTGCATGTGCTGGGAGGAGAAAATGTAAATTTATTAATTTAACACATGCAAAGTGATTTATCAAACCACAGAGCAATTTTGCTGAAAGAAACTGCGTCTATATTTAGCACGTCTGAAAAGGAGGAGCAAATGGAATGGATGTGTAATTATCCACATGGAAGTGGATAGGAGACAAAGAAATGATGAAACCAGACGCAGAGAACGCATTTTTCACCCTCGTGTGAACATTTTTGGAGTGATATGTCTCAAAAATAACTGAGACCCCCCCCCCCCCCCCCCCCCCAGAACTCAGAGTGGGTAGATGGAATAAAGAAAACCCAAATTTAAAGACTGGTTGGAATTTTTTACCAAGACATCTGGAAATTAGGGAAAAAGAATTTTCATATTTCAAATGTGGATTAGAAATACACGAGGAAACGTATAAAAAACTTCATCTGATTTCACTAACCAGTCGGTACTGGAATGATTGTAGTCAAACTTGTTTGTGTGATATTCATGCACTTGCAGTTTCATGCACTTTTGTGATTTTCATATATTTTGAAAGCGTTTCTGTCAGTGAAACATAATTTACTGTGAGTTATTTATTCATTCATACATTTCTGAACTTTTCTATCACACACAACAGGTACAGTCTCAACCAAAAAAGAAGGAACACAAGTATAAAAGTACATAAATTCAAGGTCTGGGGAAAAAACAGCAGTTTGGAAAAAAGTCAGGAATTTTTTTTTTTTTTTATTTTTTTTCAGCATTCAGCTTCATTTCTTCTTGTATGTAACTTACACGTTACATTTAGCCATTTTAGCCTGTGTTACGGTAAGCCGCCAACTGTATTTTCATCTTTCATTTAACTTACACTAGCAACAAATTATTAACTAAACAATTCAAACAATATTAATATTTGGGTTTATCTGAAAATGTTCGTGTAGGTTCAGGTTTTATTTACTAGTTGTAGGATACATACTATAGGAAACATCCGGCCCATGGGCCAAAACCGGCCCGCCAAAGGGTCCAGTGTGGCCCACAGGATGAATTTGTGAAATGCAAAAATTACACTTAAGAAATTAAAAATCATTTTAGTTCAGGTTCCACATTCAGCCCAAACTGATCTCAGGTGGGTCGGACCAGTTAAATACAACCATAATAAGTATAAATAATGACAACTCCAACTGCTTCTGTTTGTTTTGTGTAAAAAAAAAAAAAAAAAAGAAGGCTAAATTACATGAAAATGTTTACATTTACAAACTATCTTTTCACAAAAATTACAAATAACCTGAAATGTATTAATAGAAGTGTCATTTTAATGTGTATTTTAGATCCACCGTGATCGGTCCGTTATAATGAACATGTGTAAATGATAAACGGAGTCAGAATATTGTTAAAATTGAACATATTTTTCTTAATAAATTTAATTTTTTTCATGGTTCATGTTATTTACAGTTTTTTTAAAGGATCTTTTGTAGATGTAAACATGTTCATTGTGTAATTTTACTTTTTTCACACTAAAACCAATAGAAAATTTCAGATGTGTCATTATTTTTATATTATTCTGTTATTATTTCGCTGGTCCAGCCCCCTTCAGATCATACTGGCTGTGGCCCCTGAACTAAATGACTTCGACAGCCCTGGCTTATACATGATATTTAGCTCTTATGTTTTTTATATAAGCCTACATATAATTTAGTAGTAAAGTAGTTTTGATGTGCCCTCCACTGGTTCTGTGTGGTTTCAGATGACTCATATTCATTTTCAGCCTGGTGCTTCTACATGACTTTAGTTTGTAAACCTATTTGGCTGTTTTGTGGAATTGTATTTTTACCTCCGCCAAGGAGGTTATGTTTTTGCCAGGGTTTGTTTGTTTGTTTGTCTGTCCGTTAGTGTGCAACATAACTCAAAAAGTTATGGACAGATTTGGATGAAATTTTCAGGGTTTGTTGGAAATGGGATAAGGAAGAAATGATTAAATTTTGGTGGTGATCGGGGGTGGGGGGGGCCCACGGGGGGGGGGGCCACTGATCAGCCCTGGCGGAGGTCTGCACTCTCCGAGTGCTTCTAGTTTAATCAAGTGCCCTCTGGGTTGAGAATGATTGAGGTGGTTAAGTGCTACCACCTAGTGGCCACTAAAGAAACTACAGCTGATGCTACTTGGAGTCACAGTCTGTGGTGGTTTCTGCTGTTTTTCACATCAACCTAAAGGAAAAAAATGGACTGAAATGAATTCTTCTGACTTCTATTGTCCTGACACTAGGGATGGAACGATTACCGGTATAATGATAAACTGCGGTGAAATTGCAGACGGTTAGTATTACCGTTTAAATTCTAATTATCATGATAACTGTGTTTGATTACCGCACTTTTAGGGGAAAAACTGTATGTAGAGATCTGTTTTTATGTCAAATACCTGAGTATAGTTTTAATTTATTTCAATTTTAATTTTAAATACCTAATATTTGGAATCGGAAAAGGTTCGTTAAGCATCTTTGTGTTATTTATGCAATAAATTATATACATTTTTCAAATCAGATTTTATATATTTTTTTGTGTTTTCTGTCCTTTTATGTTGATATAGTAGGTTAAAGTAAAAAAAAAAAATAATAATAATAATAGGCAGATGATATAAATGAAGTTGTGCTGAAAAACAGATCCCAAACATGGGTACAGTAAACATTTGTTTATATAGTACATAAAGGCAAAATCAAAAGGACTGAAAAACAGACAAAATAGGCTCAGACCACTAAGGGTTAATATTTGAATGTTTCTGCAACAGAAGGGACATTGAGCCAATTATTGTATTTGTTTGGTTTTTTTTTTGTTTGTTTTCAAAATACAACTTGGTTAAATTATTTCAGTGTGTGTATTAGTACTTTTTGAACATTTTAAGCACAATTTCAACAATACTGTGATAATAATGATAACTGTGATAATTTTGGTCACAATAACCATGATCTGAAATGTTCATATGGTTCCATCCCTCGCTGACACCTGTGCTTCCTGTTTTTGTTCTTTTTTTTTTAACCCCTGTGCTTCCTGTGTTGCAGGGACACTTCAGCGGTGGCGATAAACCACTCCCCCAGCAGCAGCTACGACACGTCTGTGGAGGCACGAATCCAGAAGGAGGAGGAGGAGATTCTCATGGCCAACCGGCGCTGTCTGGACATGGAGAGCAGGTACGAGGCCTCAGATGTGCAGCCTTTCAGCACCTGGGTCATGTGCTTATGCATCTGGGGGGGGGGGGGTTTGCATCAAAATGAGAAAAGAGAGGTGGGGGTCAGCACTAGCATCAGAGATGACATCAAGAAAAGCCCCCAGGAAATGAGTTTGTTTTTCTTAGCTTTCATGTGATGTACAACCCTGTTCCATCTGTACTCTTTACACTGTTACATGTGCACTTTTTCATTCTCCTTTTATATTTGTAATATTTGACCCTTTCATACAGTATATGTCAAATTTGTAGGGCTGTGTATCGGCAAGAATCTGGGATACGATACAAATCACAATAATAGGATCACAATACAATATTTCACGATATATCTCGATACTGTTAAAAAGGCAAGTTTTTAGTGGTTTTGTTTCTTTTTTAAATGATTATTTCCTTGAAGAACTGAATTACGCCAGAAATCTGCACAAATGTTTATGTTTATGTTTACGCATTTGGCAGACGCTTTTTTCCAAAGCGACTTACAGGGGAAAACCAATTAAATCACTCAATCAATCAAATTTTATTTATATAGCGCCAGATCACAAGAAAGTTATCTCTTGACATTTTATATATAGAGTTGGTCAAAACCAGACTCTAAGTCAATTTACAGAAACCCAACAGAATCCTCCAGGAGCAAACACTTGTGACTGGTGACAGTGGCGAGGAAAAACTTCCCTTTAACAGCAGAAACCTGGAGCAGACCCAGACTCCTGGAGGATGGACGTCTGCCTTGACCAGTTGGGGTTAAAGAGAGAGAGTAGAGAAGGGGAAAAAGAGAGAGCGATAGAGATAGGGACTGGGGGAGAGGGGGAGAAGGGGGGAGTAGGGGGAGACACATGGAGGCGGTTGAGGATAAGTGAATGGTGATGATGAGGGCAGGGAAGAGGCCGGACCACCGCAGCAGGTCCAGAGATAATCGTGAAAGAATCTGTGGTTGTCCTGGGAAAAACCTTATTAGAATATTTAAAATGGAATGTTTGAAAGTGCTAGGACAGGAGGTGCTCTCGGAAGAGCTGGGTCTTCAGGAGCTTCTTGAAGATAGGCAGGGATGACTCTGTTCTTGTAGCACTTGGTAGAGCGTTCCACCAACGTGGAACGACCCATGAAAAGAGCCTGGATTGTCTTGTACAAGGTCTGGGGACCACCAGACTACGTTCCCCAGACGAGCGGAGTGGTCGTGGGGCGACATAAGCTTTTATTAGTGCACCTAAGTAGACAGGAGCAGACCCACGGAGAATTTTGTAGGCTAGGATTAAAGATTTGAATTTGATGCGGGCAGCTATGGGTAGCCAGTGTAACTCAATGAGTAAGGGGGTGACATGTGCCCTTTTAGGCTGATTGAAGACCAGACGCGCTGCTGCATTCTGGACCATCTGTAGTGGTTTGACAACACAAGCTGGGAGGCCCGTTAGAAGAGCATTGCAGTAGTCAAGACGGGAGATAACCATAGTCTGCACCAGGAGCTGGGTGGCCTGTTGGGTTAGGTATGGCCTGATCTTTCTTAGGTTGAACAGAGTGAAACGGCATGATCGGGTGACAGAGGCAACGTGATCCGTGAAGGTCAACTGATTATCAATCATGACTCCCAAGTTACGTACTACACTGGTAGGAGCCAGAGGTATGGAGTCAATAGTGATGGAGATGTCCTGCTGTATGGTTGGCTTAGCTGGGAAGACCAGCAGTTCAGTTTTGGACAGGTTCAGCTGAAGGTGATGGGCTTTCATCCATGCAGATATGTCAGAGAGACAATCTGAGATCCGCACTGAGACTGTGGAGTCATCAGGTGGGAATGACAGATAGAGCTGGTATCATCAGCATAGCAATGATATGAGAAGCCGTGTGAGTGGATGATCTGACCGAGTGAGGTGGTGTATATGGCAAAAAGGAGGGGGCCCAACACAGAGCCTTGGGGGACCCCTGTGGTGAGGCGGTGAACTGCTGATGTGTGCCCTAGCCAGGACACACTGAAGGACCGACCAGTGAGGTAAGACTGAAACCAGGAGTGTGCGTGGCCTGTGATGCCCATGTTCCAGAGTATGGATAACAGGATATCATGATTGACAGTGTCAGATGCTGCTGATAAGTCCAGTAGAATGAGTACTGAAGACTTGGCTGCTGCTCTAGCCTCTTTCAAGGCTTCTGTCACAGACAACAGAGCCGTTTCAGTGGAGTGGCCGATTTTGAAGCCAGATTGGTTGATGTCAAGGAGGTTATTTTGGGAGAGGAATTCTGTGACCTGTTTGAAAACAGCCCTTTTGATGATCTTAGAAAGGTATGGGAGGAGTGAGACTGGTCGATAATTCTCCACTTGAGTGGGGGTGAGGGAAGGTTTTTTGAGTAGTGGTGTTACCTGCGCTTGTTTAAATACTGTAGGAAATGTTCCTGAAGTCAGTGAAGCATTAATCACATGTGTGATTGGTGCTGTGATAGTAGGGGCTACAGACTGTAAGAGGTTGGATGGAATAGGGTCCAACAGGCATGTGGTAGGACGGCTAGAGGAAAGG
>NC_043970.1:1597241-1694741 GCF_902148855.1 Sphaeramia orbicularis | reverse complement strand
AATATTTATTCAATATTTATCAAAATGTAAATGCACTATTTTTTATATGGACCTAATTCATAGATATACATACTGTTACATACTGTTATTCATGGTTAATACATACATACTGCTGGTTCAGATCCTGCGGTACCACATCTGTATTTGTATTTATTTATTTAGTTACAGGACAGTGTCTATTGGCATTAGTTACAAAGACCAAGATGCATGCACCAGATTTAGCAGAGAAGCTAATTTCCACCTGTAGTCCTGGACAAACGACCAACATAACAAACATCATTTAGATTATAAAGTCATAATATACTGGACCCATGTCCTGTGCCCATGTGTCTGTGTTTAAACTCAATAACTGATCTGTTTAATCCATGTATGAACAGGTCTGAGTAAGAACTGTCACATGACACATGGGACAACTGACACAAAGAACATTTAAGAGTAAAAATACTGAAATTCCTGCTGCGTGACACAGGGACTGAAAATGAACCTCATTTTATTGACTTTATTCAAATGTCCAAAACCTGCTGTTCTCATCATAAATGGATCCGAAATGAAACACAGGACTGTAGCTGTGACGGAAAAACTACAGCTGGGATCAATATTGGACCAAAATGTGGAAATGATCAGTTTGGATGAACAAATATTATTATTAAAGTTAATAGTGTATTTACATATGAGTCTGAACAAATATTATTATAGTTAATAGTGCATTCACATATTTTAGTCCTTTTTAGGTTTCATTTTATATTGATTATATCTTTATATCTTTTTTCAACAAGTGATTCTGAAATTTTGTAAACAGTTCCATAAAGTAAGAGTTCTTAATCTAAAAAATGAGCCTATTTGTGAAATGATAGGAGAAACTTTAAGTTATGACACTGATGTTCACTTTGTCTGGATCTGACCCTGTTCATGTTGTTCATATATATACATCTTATCTCATACTGTTAATACTGTAAATTCTGCCTATTCATATTTTGTCCAGTTTTAGTTTTTATTCTACTTGGCTCTATTCTTATGTTTCTTTGTAAATGTATATTCAGTTTTTTCTGATCTTATTTTTAGTTTCTGTAATTTTATTTTCGCTCTATTCTTATTTCAGTAGCATTGGTGTTTTATTAATATTGTTGAACTGACTGGAGTAGCACAGTGACAATAAAGCAAGGTTATAATCGTTAACGAAAACTAAAGAAATGACGAAAACTAGAATTGTAAAAACATTTTCGTTAACTGAAATAAATAAAAACTATAATTCAAAGAAAAAAACGATAACTGACTGAATCTGTATTGTGTGTTTATAAAACTAACTAAAATGTGTAAAAATTATGGATAAAATTCCCTTCATTTTCATCTTTGTCAATGTTGGATTGATACGAAATTGATTTATTTCCCTCAAGCAATTTTCTCTGCTGGCACCATATGATATTTAAGGGTCCGTCACTTGTGTTCACTTGTGGTTTCCAGTCGTCTTCTGGTCCCCACTCTACCTGGAAACATGGAGACTAAAGTTGGGAGAAAGCAGCAGAGTCCTGTCTGGGATTTATTTGAATACGACGACAGAGAAGAAGAGAAAAGATATTAAAAAAAAAAACTCAAACTAAACTAAAACTAAGCATTTAGAAAAAAATGAAAACTAATAAAAATTATCAGACCTGCTCTAAAAACGAATTGAAACAAACTGAATTAGAGAAAAAAAAGTCCAAACTAAATAAAACTAAACTAGAATGAAAAATCCAAAACTGTTAGAACCTTGCAATAAAGGCTGTTCCATTCCATTCCATTCCATTCCATTCCATTCCATTCCATTCCATTCATGTGTGTGGGTCCAGCTGAACTGACAGCTCTTCTGTGGTTCTTCAGGAGTCCTTCTGGGCCCAGAGTTCAGGACGGACTCTCTGAGGGCGGAGTCTATCTCCTCGTCTCCGTCTCCGGTGCTCCCCTCCACCCCCATGACGGCGGGACACTCCAAGACGGGCAGCAGGGACAGCTGTACGCAGACCGACAAAGGCCAGAACCAGGACACCAGCAAACCCAGCACCCCGGCTCTGCAGAGCATGACGCTGCCCGCCCGCCTGTCCAACCCCAGTCCGGTCTACATCCCAGACCGCATCGCAGGTCACATGACATCCAGACAGCTGGGGGGGGGGGGGGGGGGGGGTCACTGCCTTTGGCTTTTCTGACAGAAGGGAGGGGCCGGACTATAGCAGGATAGAACATGAGCTTATAGTGTTTTGAGTTATTGTATGTGTTTGAATAGTTTTTATCTGTCTGTCTGTCTGTCTGTCTGTCTGTCTACATCAAATCTATCAGCTGTAGAATCTAGGAGGAGGGACAGATGTTCAATTTGAAGGACAGCTGAGAAGGTTGAACACTGATCCCTTCCATGTAGAAGTGAATGGAACATCCAGCTGATCCCCTGAACATGTCTGATTTACTCATGTTTGTTGGATTAGTGTCTTTAATGGAACTCCTTTCCAGTTCAGTCAGTCATGTTCCTATGAATCCAACAGAGTCCAGACTTAGTTTAACAGACATGATCAGGATAAAGGATCCATTTATAGATGATGGGTCAGGGTTAGTAGTAAGAAGACGTGTAAACTCAGTTCATTCAACCCCTCAAGTGCTTTTACACCGTTATCACTAACTTAATACAAGACTCAAACAATACATTTTTCTTAATTTTAACATTTAACCTACAACGGCTCCATGATGCATTAATTAGGGCTGGGTATCATGGCAAATTTCCATAATCAATTTGATTTTGATTCATAAGGTTCTGAATCAATTAATCACGATTCAATTCGATCCAATATCGATTCGATTCAGCATTAATTGATTCAGATTAATTTAGTGATACCAAAGTACAATTTTGAGTTGTAACCTGATTATTTGAATACCGCAGTCATGCACCACATCAATACTGGGATCAATATTGATGTTAGAAAGGAAATAAATCTGACATTTCAGCAGAAGGAATCTGCTCTGAAATAATGACCAGGACACAAACATGTCCATGTTTCTGCAGTGGATCAGAACGGACTTCTTCGTCATCTTTATTGTGTTTCATGGCTGGTGGCGTCTAGTCACTGGGGTGGGGGGGGTATGCGCCTCGTGATTGTTGGCTGGAGTGGGACTGGGGGGGGGGGTCGGTCATTGTTGCTTTACTATTCCTCTAACCACATACTCATCCATAGGTGATAGTATGGATCCAAGTTATCATTCCAAGAACGACCAGTTTCCGTGACTCGCCTCGGAAAACCTCTGGGCGTCCAGTTCCTTCACACTGCGGGTTTGAGTTTGAGGCCGGGAGGACCTCCAGCGGAGGGGTTTTCCCCACCCTTCCTCCACATCTTTTCTACACCAGAGCCGTCGAGAGCGAGACCTAGATTCCCCGACTTCCCCAGGGGTTTGCAAGACAGAGCCAGTTGTGCTTCTGCGTACTCCTGGTCCTGCTCTGAAAAATCGACCTCGTCCACTATAAATCAATTACGCAAAATTAAAACGAAATCGATCTAAAATCAATCAAATCTATTTTTTTGCCCAGCCCTAGCATTAATTGAATTATACTCATTAATATGATCATGGCAGTGATCATACAAACAGACTCAACAATTCAACAATAATTGCAGCATATTTATTAATTCAACATTATCCATAAACAAACAGCCCTCAGTAAAATAAATAAATTACAGCCCCAAACTCAAACTATCACAATATATGACAATAAAACGCTTTGAATCTTGAATCTCATAAAGAATAATGATGACATTTGTCTGACATCACAGCGTACAACAGTGGTTTCCAACCTTTTTTGTCTCATGACCCCATTTTAACATCACAGATTTCAGACAACCCCAGACAGTCGAAACGGAGACTTTTTTTTTTTTTTTGCCAAAATTAATTTGTTTTTGATCATGTAATAGTTTGCTATAATATGTTGCAAATAAACGTTAATTTTACATGACATTTAAGTTATATAATGTAAATTTTTATTAGTAAGTTTTTAGTTTTTTTAAATTTCAGGCGATCCCATTTGAATTTCAGGTGACCCCACATGGGGTCCAGACCCTAAGGCTAAAAAACACTGCATTAACTGCTCCCAATCCCCTTTTTCAGTTGTGTGGTACAGTCTGTTCTTTCTCAAACTGATAAACTCTTGCACCACAAACATCTGAAACCAGTGTTCAAGGGGTTCAACTGAAATGAGGAGGAAGGAGGGTCTTATTTAGAGGTTCACCTGGGGTCTAGATCCACCAGCAGCACCAAAGTTTGCACTGGAATAACGTCGATCCTTTTACAGTGAAACCTTGCAACTTTAGTAATTTTTTTTTTTTTTTGTCTTTTTTTTTATCAATTACTTGAAATTTCAGGTGACCCCACATGGGGTCCCGACCCCAAGGTTGAAAAACACTGGCGTACATTATAATAAAACCAAATGATGAAATATTTTCCGTCGTAGTTGAGGTTGAACAACATAAACTCAGTCTTCTACAGTCTTCCGTTTACGCCCTGATGTGTTTTTGTTGCAGACGTGCCAGTGTTTCACAGCAGCACCCTGGAGCGACGGGTTCCCCTGCAGTCCCACCCCCAGCAACCCGCAGCCCCGCCCCCTCCAGCACCGCCCAGCCAACAGCAGGAAGTAGACAGCGACATGGTGGAGATCCTCATCTGACCCCGCCCTCCATGTGCCCTCCGTCTTCAGTAACATCTTCATCATCATCATCCACAGGAGTAGAGAAGACGGCAGCTTCACCTGAACCTACACGTAAAGCAGTCGGAGGAAACCACTCACGTAGAGACCGCAGCCTGGTTTTGTTTATGTGCACGTCCGACATGACAGGAGGTTTTTTACCGTTCGCTGTCACATCTTCGACAAATCAGAAGAACAGCAGGAGTTCAACACTGTTATGCCTTAACACAGGGCTCTCAAACTCATGTTCTTTCAGCTTCCACATTCAACCCGATTTGATCTACAGCGGGCCGGACCAGTAAAATAATAACAGAATAACCTATAAATAATAACAACTCCCAATTTTTGCCTTTGTTTTAGTGCAAAAAAAAAATCCAATTAAATTATGCAAATACTTAGAGTACTTTTATAAACTATCCAAACAAAAAAGATATGAATAACCTGAAAAAAACTGATTTTTCTTAAGAAAAATAAGTGCAATATTCAAAATATTATTCCTCAACTAATCATTTCTACATGTGGATCATGGATCAGATCTACAAAGACACTAAACACTGAGGAACAGGCAGAAAAGAGTTCAAATTGTGCTGAATTTTCTTTAGACAGTTCAGGTTGTTCATATTTGTTCAGGTTATTCACATTTTATTGGTACAGGATTGTTTGTAAATGTAAATATTTTCATAATTTAATGTTATTTTTTGCACTAAAACAAAGACAAACATTTGAAGTTGTCATTATTTAGAGACATCATGTAATATTTTTTCACATCAAACTCAGAAGAAAATATAGCCATTATTTTTTGCAGGATATTTTACTTCAGATCATATTGGTCTGTATGTGGAACTTGAACCAAAATGAATCTGTGGAATTTTTGCACTGTGCAAATTCATCCCACGGGCCGGACTGGAACCTTTGCAGGCTGCATTTGGCCCCCGGGCCGCATGTTTGACACCCCTGCCTTAACACTTTGACTACAGCTGTCTGTACGAAGCACCTGTGAAAACTGTAAAGTGGAATCCACAGCGAACGGTCTGATTGTGTTGAGCCTCAGATCGAAGTTTACCCGTTTGTGTTTGAAGAAGCAGCTAGATCAGGGCTGTCAAACTCATTTGAGTCCAGGGGCCACGAACAGACCAGTAAAAAAAACAGCATCAGAAATAAGAACCACACATTTTTCACTTCGTTTTAGCGCAGTGTAATTTTAGCAATATTTACCTCATTTCCACATGTGCATTCCAGATCACACAAAACATTTAGTCACAGCAAGGTTATAATCGTTAACGAAGACTAACGAAATGACAAAAACTAGAATTATAAAGACATTTTCGTTAACTGAAATAAATAAAAACTATAATTCAAAGAAAAACACGATAACTGACTGAAACTGTATTGTGTGTTTACAAAACTAACTAAAACGGATAAAAATTATGGATAAAATTCCCTTCGTTTTCGTCTTTGTCAATGTCAGCTTGATATGAAATCGATTTATTTCACTCCAGCAATTTTCTCTGCTGTCACCATCTGATATTTAAGGGTCCGTCACTTGTGTTCACTTGTGGTTTCCAGTCGTCTTCTGGTCCCCACTCTACCTGGAAACATGGAGACTAAAGTTGGGAGAAAGCAGCAGAGTCCTGTCTGGGATTTATTTGAATACGACGACAGAGAAGAAGAGAAAAGAGACGACAAAACTAAAACTAAACTAAAACTAAGCGTTAAGAAAATCAAAAAAACTAATAAGAACTAGCAAACCTGCTCTAAAAACTAATTAAAACTGACTGAATTGGAGAAAAAAAAAGTCCAAACTAAATAAAACTAAACTAGAATGAAAAATCCAAAACTATTAGAACCTTGGTCACAGGCAGAATATGGATCAAATTGCTCTTATTTTTCTTCAGAAATTTCAGGTTGTTCATGGTTGTTTGGATTGTTTGCATTTTTTGTGAAAGGATAGTTTGTAAATGTAAACATTTTCATCATGTTTATTACTTTTGATCCCCATTAGCTGCTGCACACCACAGCAGCTCCTCTTCCTGGGGTCATTAATAACATAAAAACAAAACACCACAATTTCCCACAACTCACTCAACAAACAGGATGTACATACACTCAACACAACAACACAAAAACCAAAAATCATCAACAGCACACAATACAAAACATTTACAATAACAATAATAATACCAACAACAACAACAAAAAAAAAGAATAAATAAATAAACCCAAAAAACAGCTCCACAACAAAAGAAAAACAAACCGTCTGGATGATGTCACTATAGGATGTGCAATAGTTCACTTATTCTTGGTTAAATATGAAAATTCTCAACCTTTTAGGTAACGTTCCTTTTTCACTTCATTATTTATGTGTTTGAGTATTATATGTGCTGTTATTTTACTCGTCTGAACCACTTGAAAATGAAAATTGACTGATTGAAAATGAGTTTGACACCCTTTGATTGTTCATTTCTTCAGTGCAAATTTTGCATTTCACTGATTCCTCCCACAGGCCGTACGTTTGACGCCCCTGTGCTGGAGAACGGCATCAAAAGTAGAAAATGAAGCCCAGACTGTCGCTGTAACGGGCCCGTGCACCCCGACGCTCCAGTCAACTTTGATTTGAAGGTGAAGGATTTCAGTTTGTCGGATGTGGAGGCTCAGGCGCACTTTGGAATGCACTACCTTTAACCTTTTGTCCTGAGGCCTTCACATACGTGTTAATGTTTGGACAAAGTGACGGCAGCACATTTCAGCATGGGGGCGGGACTTCCTGCCTCTGTTCAGCCCAAATGTAAACCAGTACTTTATGGTATCGGAGCTGGTTTAGCTGGTGGTTCTGTGTCCTGGTCTTGATCCAGGACCCTCATGGACTGTGTCACTGGAGGCATAAGAACCCCTTTGGACCAAACATTATCAGCTACCTTTTTGTTGCATTTTATTGCACTACCTGTTTTTTTTTCCTTTATTATATGTGGTTCCTTTGTTTGTGACATTACTTTAAAACATGTGGCAGTAGGTATTTATATTTAATGAGGTTTTTATTTTACTGAAGTCAGAGACGGCACTTAGAGCACAGATGTCAAACTCATCTTAGCTCAGTTCCACATTCAGCTAAATCTGATCTGCAGTGGGCCGAACCAGTACAATAATAACAGAATAATACAGAAAAAATAATGTCAACTCCAAACTTTTCTCTACATTTAAGAGCGAAAAAAGTAAATTTACATTATGAAAAGGTTTAGATCTACAAACTATCCTTTAAAACAATGTGAGTAACCTTAACAAACTGAAAAAAATAAGTGTAATTTTAACAATATTCTGCCTCAGTTTATCATTTACACATGTAAATTGTAATATAAAAAATACAAAAAACATTTAATATCAGGCAGAATCTTGTTAAAATTGTACTTACTTCTCCTAAGACATTTCAGGTTGTATATTTACACTTATAAAGAGAAAAATTTGGAGTTGTCACTATTTATGTTATTATGATCATATTTGACTGGTCCTGCCCACTTGAGATTGAATTGGTCTGAATGTAAAACCTGAACTAAAAGAATTGTTAATATCTTAGTGTAATTTTTGCTTTTCACAAATTTATCCCAAGGGCCGGACTGGACCCTGTGGCGGGCCGGATTTGGCCCCCGGGCCGCATGTTTGACACCTGTGATTTAGAGAATCACAAGTCAAGTAAATAGGGTATTGACCCGATGTGTATGGACGGAGGCTCGTACATTTACTCTGAGTCTGTGATTTGGGACGTTTTCCGTCTGATCGTAGCCTTATGGTCGTCGGCGTGTCGAGTATCAGTGCAAACGAATGCAAATGACAAGTGATGACACATGACATACAGGAGTCTGAGTGTCAACTGTAAATACAGCCTTCTGTTCCTCTGTCCATACACGAATTACACACTATTAGCCTCCTCTCATAACTGTCTAACTCGTACACAAATGGACAAAAGTATGTGGACATGTTGAATTCAGGTGTTTCTTTTCTAACAGGGGTCTGGGATCCAAAACAATAATGACTAATGTCAGAATATAGTTTTATATTATGGGATAAATATCATATTGATTATTAATATTGATGTTTCTGTGTCCGATCCTCATGAACAGGACATCTCAGATTCAGATTTATTAGTTGTCATTCAATAAAAACATCCCAGATGCGGTTACAGAACGAAATAGCAAAATGCACAGCACAAAATAAAAACAGAGAAAAAAAATCCTAAAAACACCAACTAATAAAAACAACCCATATATATGATAAAATATTAAAAACTGCACTAAAATAAATAAATAGTAAAGATAAAAAAGAAATATTGCATGATGGAGGAGTCACTATTGCACCTATTGTTGCACATTCTGTATTTCACTTCACCCCCTCAACTTTGGTTAAGCAGTCTTACGGCTGTTGGATACAAACTATTTAAAAATCTGACAGCTGGAGACATGATGTGTCCCAATATTTTTGTCTATATAGTTTATAAACATCAATATTTCCTTAAACTTTAATGTTAGATTTTTCTTCCTCTGTCAGATGTGATGAAAGATGTGGAAGATGGTTAGATGTGGAAGAAAATTATTATTTACAGTCAGAGCAGGAAAAATATTATAGAAATTTAGAGGAAGAACATTTAAAATCAGAAAAAAAAATCCAAGTTCAGAGAAATTAAGTCAAAACCATCACAAGTCTCTTTTCCATTGACCCTCAAATTGTGTGAAAATAACTTGCGCAAAAAAATTTACCTAAAGGAAAAACGACAATTTCACCAAAGTCGCAAGAGTAAAAAAAAAACAAAAAAAACCAGATGTTGACGGACGTTACTACAAGAGAAGAAGAAGAGTTTGTGTGGACACACCAGGAAACCAAATCATTTTTTACATTTAGTACAAGATAGAGGGGTAATATATAATAATAATAATGGATATATCTGTAAATCAACACTATATTTATGTTCGTCACCATGTTTATGGAATGACTTCTCGTGTCATCTTGCGATTATAAATAAACAAATCATCGCATTTGTGATTTAATGAAAAAAACGACTTTACGCACTTCTGTTTTTTCGGCATTTAGTAAATATCGGTAAAATTTTGCACAGATGTTCAACGGAAGAGCGACTACTGAGGCATTTTGGAAACAAAGATAAGAATTTAAACCAAACTAACCAGTGCAATGATATTTATCCCATAATATAAAACTATATTCTGACATTAGTCATTATTGTTTTGGATCCCAGACCCGTTAGAAAAAAAACACCTTATGCCTTATTATGCCTTGCCTTATTTATTGAATTTTTTTTTTCATAGCAGACAGCTCTGTTCTACTTATATTCAAGTGCTTACAGAAATGTTTCATAATGTTTATTGGTACTGACAATACCAGCATGACTGGACTACATTAGTTAAAGCAGTGTCTGACTTTAATCCCAGACGTTTGTTCAAATGTGTCACTAATCTACAGCTGTATCTGTTCAGATTTATTCAGTAGTTGATATTACTTGGTATTACAGTTCATGGTTAGCATTCAATAAGTTGGCATTAACAATAGTGTTAGTTCAGTGAGAACACCTCCACCATTTTGTCAAAAAATGGACAGTTTTCAGTCTAAGAAGCTAAGATTCCAACAACCGCAAATGAAGGCATGAGGGTAAATAATTTGTTGGTGTAGAGGAAGAACATTTAAAATCAGAAAAAAAATCCAATTTGAGAGAAATTAAGGTTTAACCATCACAGGTCTCTTTTGAATTGACCCTCAAATTATGTGAATATAACTTGCGCATAAAAATTTACCTAATGGAAAAAAAGACAATTTCACAATTAAAAAAAAAAAAAAAAAAAAAACACATGTTGACGGACGTTACTAAAAGGGAAGAGTTTTAAAACAAACATGGTGCAGTATGTGTGAACACACCAGGAAACCAAATAATGTTTAAATTTAGGACAAGATAGAGGGGTAATATATAATAATGAATATATCTGTAAATCAACATATTTATGTTTGTCACCATGTTTAGGGAATGACTTCTCATGTCATCTCGCAATAATAAATGAACAAATCATCGCATTTGTGATTTAATGGAAAAACCGACATTGACTACTGAGGCATTTTGGAAACGAAGATAACAATTTAACCCAAACTAACCAATGCAATGATATTTATCCCATAATATAAAACTGTATTCTGACATTAGTCATTATTGTTTTGGATCCCAGACCCCTGTTAGAAAAGAAACACCTGGATTCTACGTGTCCACATACTTTTGTCCATTTGTGTATGAGTTACAGTTATGATATGAGGATAACCATACGTGCATTCCTAAAACAAACTGTGGTGCTGGTACCTCATGGTGTCTGTGCAGAACTTAAATAACCTTCAGTTACTTCGTTTGCGTCCTGAAGGGTGTTGTCGGGGTTTGGGACGTCCCTCTCTGGACACGTGGAAAATGACGGTCTGAAAGTTTCATTAGCTGGCTGACTGACCTGGTTGGGTTTGTTCTCAGATAATCGGGGCTTTTGGAGTTCAAGTGGGACCGAAGGGGCATCAGTGATCATGAATGTGACGCTTTGGGCTGACTGCAGTCTGGGGTGGGGGTGGGGGGGGTTGGGGGTCTGGGGTGAAAACAGAATGGGCTGAGGATGAAAGTGCCCAAGTTTGAGCTACTGTGAACAGCTGGGTCTGTGGATCTGTTGGCAATTGGATATTCTGTTCAGAAACAAAAGAAAAACTAGTGGTTAATTGATTTTTGTTTTAAAATTGAATTTCATGGTGTTTTTCTTTTTCAGTGTCAAAACAGATCAACCAAATTTTAAAAAACCAATTGATTTTTGTTTTTGCTTTCTAATAAAAAAAAGAGAGTTACTACCTGACAGTAAGGTTATCGTTAACGAAAACTAACGAAATGACAAAAACTAGAATTGTAAAAACATTTTCGTTAACTGAAATAAATAAAAACTATAATCCAAAGAAAAAAACGATAACTAACTGAAACTGTATTGTGTGTTTACAAAACTAACTAAAACGGATAAAAATTACGGATAAAATTCCCTTTGTTTTCATTTTTTTCAATGTCGGATTGATACGAAATCAATTTATTTCACTCCAGCAATTTTAGCTGGTGTCACCATGCGACACTTCACGGTCCGTCACTTGTGTTCACTTGTGGTTTCCAGTCGTCTTCTGGTCCCCACTCTACCTGGAAACATGGAGACTAAAGCAGCAGAGTCCTGTCTGGGATTTATTTGAATACGACCACAGAGAAGAAGAGAAAAGAGACAACAAAACAAACTAAGCATTTAGAAAATAATGAAAACTAATAAAACCTAGCAAACCTGCTCTAAAAATGAATTAAAACTAACTGAATTACAGAAAAAAAAAGTCAAAACTGAATAAAACTAAACTATAATGAAAAATCCAAAACTATTAGAACCTTGCCTGACAGAAATGGAAAACTGGAAGAGTCATACAAACCCATCGTCTATCTTTTGGTAATTGGATTTTCTTTTCGGAAACAAAAGAAAAACTAGTGGTTTATTGATTTTTGTTTTAAAATAGAAGAATTAAAATTGAATTTCAAGGCATTTTCTGCGACCAGATGTTGTCATTTTCAAGGAAAGAGTGCTAATGCCTAGGTCCCAAAAATTCTTATGAACAGTGGGTTTGTACAAATCTTCCAGTTTGTACAAAATCTGGACATCGTAGACATCGTAGACAAGCTCCCTCCATGACTGTCCACGATGTCCAGATTTTGTATGAACTGAAAATGACACAAAAAAAACAGGTGTTTTTGGTCCGTTTTTCCATTTCTGTCAGGAAGTAACTTTCTTTTTTGTCATTAGAAAAAGAAAATGAAAAACCTGTTTTTTAAATTTGGTTTATCTGTTTTAACACTGAAAAAGAAAAACGCCTTGAAATTCAACTTTCATTCTTATATTTTGAAACAAAAATCAGTTAACTACAAGTTTTTCTTTTGTTTCTGAACAGAAAATCCAATTCCCAACAGATCCACTGACCCAGCTGTTCACAGTTCTGACCAGAAAACTGTCTAAAATTTCTGTTGGATATTTACAACTCATTGAACATTTCATGTAGAAGCACATGGTCGGGGGGGCGGGGGGGTTCTTTCTTACATTGATCTGGATTGTGTCACAGATAACTGTAAATGTTTTCCAAGCACTTGTATTAATCTACACGAGACACTCCAGGAAAAGTATTCACAGATGCCGTTTGACTGATGGGAAATGAGCATCAGCATGGACAGAGTTTATGCGGTTGGGGGGGGCACTGGGCTGTTTTTATGCTGGGACAATGTGGGGACTCATGGGTACACTTCGCACCGTAGACGGGTTCTGGCACTGACCCTGAATGTCTTCCAAGAAAATCCAAGTATCCTCTGAGCTTGTGACCAAAGGTAGTAGAACGGACGAGTGCCGAGCAGGTCGTCACATGTTGAGTCTTAAATGAGCTGGAATGATGCAGGAATGACGCGTCTGTCCGACGTAGATGTGACGCTAACGTCCGCATGTTAGAAACACTCTGGCGATTTAACCATTCCTTAAGGCGAAGACACACCAACCTGATTTTCGTTGGTCGGACTTCGTCAGTCAGTCGGGTGAGGTCAGTGACATGAGTCTGTTTGGTCTGTTCCGTTCGATCGGCCGTCGTTAATGTTGTCTCCAGTCTTTTCAGCCGATTCAACACATGTAATCGTCCACTACCCATCATTCAGTCGGACCAGTCTGATTGGTGGAGGGATAGACCTGGACTGGTGAATCAGTGAAGGAGAAGTTTCCATGTGAATCCAGCTCTGCCATGGTACTGCACACTATTATGCCGCATTTCCAGTACGTGGTACCGGCTCGACTCGACTGGGCCTTTTTGCGTTTCCATTACAAAAAAGGACCTGGAATCTGGCACCTGGTACTAGTTTTTTGGTATCACCTCCGCCGAGGTTCCAGGACTGGGGACCAGATACTAAAAGGTGACACTGTGTAAACACTGCAGACCACTGATTGGTCAAGCTGTTTCTGTGACCCGCCCTTTTACAAAAACCAGATGAAGAAGTTGACAGTAAAGTTAGCAGTAGGTTAATCCACATGATGACAGCCTGAAAAACTACACCATGGTTGGTTGAGATTCAGTCTTTGGTGGCCGACGATAAATTCAGCATGAGTTTGACGAGACAACACGCAACGAGCGAGTTTATCAGCAACTCTGAGCAGATGGCATGGAAGTAACACACCGGATCACTATGACGACCAGGTACAGTAAAGTCAGTAGTATCCTGTAATGGAAACGGTCTCCAGGAATAGGACCTGGTACCACAGCCGAGTCGAGCCGGTTCCATGTAGTGGAAACATGGCATTATTGTCTTCTATAATAGTTCACTCACTGCTCAGATCGGATCTGAATGAGTGACTGTGGACTTCATTCATTCCATCAAGTCAACACTGTTAGCATTGTTAGCATAGTGCCATTTCTCCTCAGTTTTCGCCTGCGACATCTTTCTTCTTAGCCTTAGAGCTGACAACACCAGGATCTTCTTATGACTAACCATCCATTCAACGACTTCAACAACACCAACCCATCTGGACTACTGAACACTCAATGACTGACAGTGAGCTCTGGGTTTTGGTCTACAGGGATGTTCCGTCATTTCTGGGTTTACGTCTCGCTCAAGCGCAGAACGTATGCTCACGTCGGTAGTTGGTTTGGTGAGTTCTTTAGACTTTTTTGACTGCGTCGGGGAGACGAGAGTCGACTGATGAGTCAGGTTACCTTGTCTGGCGACAGTCGGCAGTCAGGTTGGTGTGTCTTCGCCTTTAGAAAACCCCTTTAAAGACCGATAAACGCTTCAAAAGAGACGAGTGGGATATTTATTTACTTGCTTTTATATAATAGAATGAAATGTGAAAATCTCCTGTGCTGTTGTTCATCACAGACCATATTTCAGAGAAAAACCACTCACCACAAGAAGCCAGAAATGTCACTTCTGCCGAGCTCTGTAGAGGTAACATACGACTTTAATTTCATATTAACGATATATCACATTTTTCTAGTAAATCTACGTCTACATAATCTCAATGTCAGCAACTGTTTTTTTTCACATGTAACGTAAGTTCAAGTTAAGGTTCATCATTTTAAGTGAAAACCAAAAGAGTAGAGACCAAAGAGGCTCAGTGGGGTCAGTTCACTGAATGCCCAGGACCAAGTCCAAACGCACTGACACCATGAAGAGGAGATGGACCCAAACCTGGGTGGACTTTACCCAGAACTAAGGACTAAGACCACTACTACAAAATGAATGGTTCTGTCTGGACTCTACAGATGAACAGCTGTTGTGTGGAATCCCTGATTCTAAACACGTCCTGTGATTTCACATCCGGTCACATGAGCAGCAGTGATGTCATCGATTCAGAAGGTCTGTTACTGGGTTGGATTTACCGTGTTTGACTGGTGCCTTTGGAAACCTGTTTTGTAATTGAATGCAAAAAAGCACAATTCCAGTGTTTCATAGTAAATGTTAATAAATTCTTTTCTTCATGCCGGCTCTGTAAAGTATGTCCAGTGTGTCCAAAGTATGGCCATGTTGTGTGTCTCGACAACTTGGCTCCAACTTTAAGACAAAGAACTGTGTGAGTTCATCGGACCCTCAGGTGGGACCCTCAGGTAGACGCCTCCACATGTGACAAGTACGTTTATTTAACCTTCATAGGGCACAGAGAACTGAAAATATTCTGTCATTGACTGATTTTTTTTTTTTTAAAGATGATGGAAAATTCTGGAGGTCGTCCGTCATTTTGACATTAAAATACTGAGGGTAATCTACCAAAGAAGGGTTTCACACAACACTGAACAGAACCTGGACCCTACAGTGCCTACCTGTATAGAACCCTATATTTAATACAATAGCCTTACAATTACGTTGCTATGGTCAGAACGCTTTGGCGGTGACTGCTGGACAAGTACGGTACAACATGCACGAATACACAACAGCATAAAAACAGCCACATCTAGAACCTGTGGATCCACATGGGTCAACACACTAGTTTTGACAATGAAAAGGTTAGAAAATATGCTGTGAGTCCTTTTGCCTGTTTTTCCAGAGCACCTAGAACTTTCCGAATCTAGCAGTCATTTCCAATTTACTGCATGTTATAATTCTGCTAAAACAGCTTCTTCTCCAGCTTCTAGTACAAGTGTGAGTGAAACGACCGTAATGATCCAATAAAACTATGAAGTGCAATGTCTCAGGTTTCACAAACAGTGAAAGGGTTCCATCCATCCAAACTGCACATGTGCAGGGTGTGTCAGCCGTGACACATCAGGTTTTAAAGAGTTACCCCAAGAGATGATGACGCCCAAGAACACACTGAGGTTGAAATGTTGAATTTCCAAGTATTTCATTGAGTGTCCTATAAAGGGTTAAAGCTGCTTTTCCATCAGATGCATTTGTGCAGCTCAAAGCCTTCATCACAGTTGACCTTTGGAAACATCTTCATCTGTTGTTCCATATGTCACTGCTACATAGTATGAATTCTTCAACTGGATTTCATTTCAGCTCTACCAAAGAAATCACAAAGCACCACATTTAAATATAAAACCTATTTTTATTCAATAAAATACAGCAGTAATGGCACAGCTTCAAAACCATCTGTGTGAATCCAACACATGCAGTGCAGTCGGTGTTAAACTGATCCAGTCGGACAAACACACACCTGGAACATCACTGTTTACACTTCACCTCCGCTGGTTCGAAACAGGGCTGTCAAACTCATGCCAGTTCAGGTTCTGCATTCAGCCCAATATGAGCTCAGGTGGGTCAGACCAGATAAATAATAACCTAGAAATAATAACTAAAATAGAAAATTATAAAATAAATTTCTCTTTTTGTGTGAAAATGAAATTACATTATGAAAATGTGAACAACCATGTACACTCTGAAATATCTTTTTTTTTTTTTAAAGTAAGGGAAATTTCAGCACCACCCTGTCGCAGCTTCTTATTAACACAGTTTACAGATCACAGTGGATCTACAAATGTACAAACATTTACTAACAGGCAGGATAATGTTAAAGTGTATTCTTAAGAATTTTCAGGTGTCTCATATAGGGATGGGAATCGATAATAATTCAACGATTCCGATTCCATTATCAATTTTGCTTATCGATCCGATTCCTTAACGATTCTCATTGTGGGAGGGAATAAAAGAGTAAAAACAGATGTGTTTGCAATAACTGTCTTTTATATTTCCATCTGCACAGAAAATGTAACATATACAGTATGAACAAATAATAATAACTGACGATGCCGGGCTTGGTTCGGGGGGGGGGGGGGGGGGGGGGGCAGCGGGCTGTGACGCTTTACTAATTCTTCTATTGCCACATTTCCACTACACGGAACCAGTTCAACTCGGCTCAGCTCCCGTTGTTGTGCACCTCATTTCCTTTCCCCTACCTTGAAACTTGTATTTGAGGGGGTACGACGTTTGTTGCCGGAACCGGAACCAGAACTGGGCCCGGCATTCACTCTGCCACTACATTCACAACTGCCGCTAAGTATTGTATCAAATACGTGACATTCCTGTAAATGAATCACATGCTGTGGACAAATGTTTGAGCAGACTGGAGGGATTCCACCCTTTAGAAGACATGGAAGCTTTGACAGTGTTCCAGTGGACCTGGTGTGGTCTGTTTGGACCTGGTGTGGTCTGTTTGGACCTGTTGTGGTCTGTTTGGACCTGGTGTGGTCTGTTTGGACCGTTTCTGCCTCAATGCTATGTTGGCCACGTTTGGACCAAAACAATGCAGTGTACACGTGATGTCATCGTGCATGCGCAACAAAGGTGGAATCGATGAGCAGATTCGTTAAGCAGGCAGGCGAATGATTCCAAGGAATCGAGCTACTGGGATCCGGTTCTCAAAAAGAACTGGTTGTCGATTCCCACCCCTAGTCTCATATTGGTTCAGGTTATTCACATTTTATTGTGACAAGATAGTTTGTAAAAGTAAATATTTTTATGTTGTAACTTAAATTTTTTCACATTAAACCAAGGACAAAATTCACCCGAAGGGGAGGCAAGGGCTATTGTTTTTGGTTCACTTTGTTTGTTTGACTGTTTACACTTTAGCAGCAAAACTACTGGTTGAATTCATACCAAATCGGGTTTATAGATTACCAGTGACCCAGAATAGATGTGATTACATTTTGAGAAAAGCAGGTAAAAGTACAAATTTTTTATGAATTTTTTAATCTTTTTTTTCCCCCATTTACTTATAATGGGTCAAATGTGTCTGTGCTGACATCAGCACATGTATAGACATGATGACATCAGCTGGATCGATGCCAAAATAAGCTACAATAAGTGCGATATATATGTATTTTCCTTGATATCACATTGAGCTGCATGTGTCCCCTGAACACCTCTGACAGTTAATACTGTCAGTGTGATTTCTGCACTTTACACATTCATCCCACAGGCCAGAGTGGACCATTTGGCGGGCCAGTTTTGGCCCGTGGGCCATATGTTTGACACCCTGTTCTAATATGATTCTAGTCAGTTCACCTCATCCATAATAACAGGACATACATCACTCATTCATCCACACAGCAGAAATAAACTAAAACCAAACCCATCTCATGTGCTTTTACACTCATATGAACTAACAGTCTGATTTACAGTAACTGACCTCTGACCTCAACTGAGCACAAAGACAAGTCCAAAATTTAAGACACAAAGCCTAAATAAACTGAGCTCTGGCTACATTTAGTCTAAATCATCTAACATTGTTCAGAATAATTTAATGCAGTTAATGTCGATCTGTTGTGGACATGATGCTATAAAAGTCTGAGCCTGTGTTTGTAGTGACAGCTCCTCATAAGCCCCTGGATTCTCCTTTGGTTTGGTATTAAATGTATAGTGACATTAAGGCTCATTCAGACATGTTTGAGGGGTTAGTGTCAGGTTTAGTTGAACCTAAAGCAGGGATCTATTTGTGCAGGTGTATGTGTGTATGTGTGTTATCTGCGGATCCACAGCCAGGCGTTGAGGAGGCAGGCGGAGATCAGCAGTGAGAACAGGACCACCTCAGTATTCCTACGCTCCAAGTTGTGTCTCTCAAGTGCCGCCAGACGCCGATTCATCTTCATCACCTAGTGGGAATTTTTGAGTTACAGCCAAGAATCCAGGTCA
The DNA here is from genome assembly GCF_902148855.1 of Sphaeramia orbicularis. Classification (NCBI taxonomy): domain Eukaryota; kingdom Metazoa; phylum Chordata; class Actinopteri; order Kurtiformes; family Apogonidae; genus Sphaeramia; species Sphaeramia orbicularis. Next base: position 1,675,863 of record NC_043970.1, on the reverse strand, counting down.
ATAATAGTGACAAATCCATGTATCATTTTTTTTTTTTCATATTTAATTAAAGCTCTACCGTTTGATGTGGCATTTTTACACTTTTCTTTTGTCATCTTAAAATGCTCCTAATAAGCATGTGTCAAACTAAAATGTAAAAGAAATCCACCAGGTATTGAAACTCAAAAATGTTGAATTCTCATATATTGCTCATATTTCTGATAAAATTCTGACCAATCATTTTATTCTGTCCAAATGAAATAATTGGCTGAACCTGCCTGAACCTCCTGTCAATCATCCATTACGGCCGTCCCCACATCTGATGGGTACCTCTGAATCTGATACTTCACTCCTGTCACTGACCACAGTCTACTGTCTAGGATGTGTATGGATAGAACTCAAACACACATGTGGAAGGAAAAAACGGATTTATTAAAAGAAACAACAACTAAGGGGAACAAACAGGAGTCTGATGAACGAAGGATAGAGATAAAAGTCCAGTAGTCAGGTGTACTGGACTAAACAGACAGGTCAAAGCTCAGCTTTTATGACCGTGGGACTCATACACGTACATGTACTTGGTGTCACACAATGTAGGATTATGTAGGATGATAAATGTATGGACTATGAAACCCCAAATTTCCACGGAAAATTTGCGAAGGCTGCGCATTCACAGTGCACACGCCCATTGCCTGGGCACCTCATCTCCCAGGTGATGAGGTGCAGTGAAGACGCTGACCCAGCGCTGCACAGACCACACCCTTAAATGCAGGATCTACAGATGAAACAGGAGCCCCAGCAGGTGGATGATGTGTCTGATTACTGAGGGAGGGGTCCGCAGACACACCGAAGCAGACCAGACCTCCGCCTCCACCTCTGCTTCCACCGTGCGCATCAGTTAAGAGGAGGAGAGCATCAGAGCGCAGGCAGAGGGAAATGGGTGGGGCTTTGAGGGAGGCAGGTTGTTCATGTTCAAACTTTTACTAAATGCTGTGAGAAATGCCACATCGGTATGTATAGCTTTAAGAAACCACAATCAGAAACCAAAAAAAAATGACTCGTTATTCCATTATCACAATGTTTTTTGATGTTTGTGCAACTCAAATATCAAAAATAAAAAAAACAGTAGTTTTTCATTCTTTTGATCATTCACACAAATTAAAAATTGGACTTCAGACTTGTCAGACTTAGACTTGTTGGTGTGTTGTTCTGGAAGTCGTGGGTTTGCTAGTATTCTGTCTAATGCATTCTGCAATAATGGAGAATTTGGTGTTATTCAGAGGAAACAAACGCGTTACTGTAAAGGAGGACGACATGACAACTGAAAACTGGTCCGGATCTTCCAGGTATTGTTGTTTTGTCTAATACAGTGGGTCCATGGTAGACAATCTAAGGAAAAGACACTTCAGTAACACACAAAGAAGTCAGGAACTTCTGGGTCAAACCAAATCAGATATAAAAATGTCAACATGAAACCCCACATTTGGGTCCATTTGATTATTTCCAATTTTTAATTTGTGTGTACAATTGAAAGAATGACAAAGAACTCAATTTTTTACTTTTGATTTATGCATGAATAATGAAATAAGTAATTTTTTTATTTTCCGATTGTGGATTCTCAATTGAATATGAAAAGTAAGTAAGTAAGTAAATTTTATTTATAGAGCACTTTTCACAGACAGAGTCACAAAGTGCTTTATCAATTCAAATCAAAATCAAATCAAGTTTATAGAGACCCAACAGAATCCTTCAGGAGCAAACACTTGTGATTGGTGACAGTGGCGAGGAAAAACTTCCCTTTAACAGCAGAAACCTCGAGCAGACCCAGACTCCTGAAGGATGGCCGTCTGCCTTGACCAGTTGGGGTTAAAGAGAGAGAGTAAAGGAGCAGAAAAGGGAGAGCGATAGAGATATAGAGAGACTGGGCGGGAGGGGGGGGGGTGCGGCACATGGAGTACTTTATGATGAATACATAGAGTGTAGTCAGTCTGTGGTGGCCCTGGGTCAGGTGGGAGACTAAAAAGCCTTTTTGAACAGGAGGGTTTTGAGGTGTTTTTTAAAGCTCTCTACAGAGTCCATGGACCGTAGGTGTAGAGGCAGGTCATTCCATAGACGTGGTGCCACAGCTTTAAAAGACCTGTCACCGCGTGTGCTAAAACACGAAAGAACGAATGATACACGGATTGTGACAGATTTAAGGACATTTCCTTCCCTTTTTCTCTGACTTAGAACAAAAGCCTCCAGGACCATCAGAAACATAACACATAGTGGTTTCTTTGTGCCCACCTGTCTCCTGAGGACGATGAACTCCACAGCTCCACTTCCTTCTTCTTCTGGACTCCAGCTCTCCATGGCCCTGAACGCATCACAGACACAGGAGTACATAAACACACCAGGACACTGACAGGTGAAGTGGAGGTGATGTGGGTGTGGTTATAATGAACCCTTTCAGTGGGTGGGATATATTATGGTGTCAGAAACCAGTATTTTAATCAAAATTATTCAGTTTGTATTCAAAACTATTTAACCTGTATTCATTTGCATGCCAGAAGTTATTCATAGTGTAATGTGAAGATTGTACCAGAGTAGCTGATCTTTTTCCTGGGAGAACTGCTACAAAAAGACATGTGCACCCATGGAAAGTTTTCAAAATGTGGTGGACAAAAAGTACATGTGAGTGGAAATTTTGGACATTCTGGGAAATAATTTACACATTCTAGGAAAAAGTTACATATTCATATATGATGAGTTAATACTAGGAAATAGTTGCATATGTTTATATGCTGTCCAATCTAGATAGAGACCAGTAAAATTTTACCCTGTCATGGACAAAGCCAAAAAGGCGGGCTCAAATGTGACTAGAATGATGTTCTAAATATGGTAAAAAGGGAAGGTCTATAGCAGTGTTTTTCAACTTTGGGGTTGGGACCCCACATGGGGTCACCTGGAATTCAAATGGGGTTACCTGAAATTTCTAGTAATTAATAAGAAACAAAAAAAAAAGACTTGCTAATAAAAAATATATGATGAGTTGAAAGAGACAGTCACAATTCATAAAAGAAATGACAAACTCTGAAGCTGAAACTGAAGCACTGTGGTTCTGTTTCTGTGTCAAATGTTCATTGTGGTCGGTTTCAGATGCTGCAGCTCTTTCATAATTCATAGTTTCAGTTCTTGTTTGTTCAGTATTAATTGTCAGCCTTGTAAATCCAAGCTGGACTGACAGTAGATATCCTGACCAAGGAAAATAAAATTCTCCCTTTGTGCAGTAATCTACACCTGGATTTACTGCCTCCGTCCATAATAATATACATTATATAGACTAAATGTCGTCTAAAATTAATGTTATTTGCAACATAGTATACCAAACTATTACATGATCAAAAACAACTTAATTTTAGGGGGGAAAAAAAAAAAAATCTTTGTTTTGAATGTCTGGGGTTGCCAGAAATTTGTGAAGTTAAAATGGGGTCAGGAGCCAAAAAAGGTTGGGAACCACTGGTGTATAGCTAAAGCCCAGCCTATTTTTGGTCAAATAAAATGGTCTCCCAGAGCAAAAAAGTCAGTTGTTTCTGCAGATATCAACTCAGTGTTTCTTTTGTGTATGAATAAACACTTTATGAGGCTCCAATTCTGCTCGATCTCTGACTTTGACTTAACTCTGTGTGCATTCACTTGACGAAGCTTCACTACATAGATTAGAGAGGACAGAGACATAAAGTCAACATGCCAGAGTACTGTGTGGAAGAGCATCACAGGAACCACAGATGTCTCCCACCTGCGCCAGTAAATTTTACACAACAACAAGAGGCAGCACGTAAACTTTCAGTCTAGGAGTGTGACAAACTATTGCTATGGCAAACTATCGTGAAATTTAATCTTATGATGGATTATCAATGTGCTCTCACCATGTATGTTTGTTTTTTTATTAGTAAAATACAGCCGCTATAAACATATTTCATGGTTCTTCCTTACTGAGTTGAGTCACTGTTGTACATGTCCTCCAGGGGGCGCTCCTCGTGGCTGAAAATTAGGCCAAAGTCACAGAGGAAGAAAAAATAAACAACGGTGCTAATCTGTGGGACTGGAGCGGTGACGTTCAACTGACAGATGGACCGTTTGAATCACTTAAATCCAAAGTGTGAGCTGGCTTTTTCTTTTCTAGTGTGGATGGGATGAAGTTGGAGAAGGACTTCGCAATATGTACGAACTGTCACACAAAAATACGATACACGGGCACCACCACAAACATGAACAGATGAGAGACATGAGATGTGCAGTTTTCTGACTGAGTTTAAATGGTGTCAGTGTTTGTCCCGCACATACAAACCTCCTGTTTCCAGTTCTGTTGAACTAAAACACTGTCAGTGGTTTTACTCTATTACTGTTTGTACTATGGGTAAATTATGATGCAAAATATAAACTATAACTTTTTTTTGGTTTGTTTTTGTTTCACCCCTATAACCACACCGGTATATCGTAGGTTATTAAGAACAACATATCAATAATTGCAGTATCAAGATATTATCATGATTGTAAGCTAGAGCTGCACAATATATCATTTGAGCATCATCGTCGGACAGTACGTATGCGCAGTAGTCATATCGCAGGTCCTGCGATGTAGAAGGCAAATGAACATGTTCTCATCTAAGTTCATCCTGGGTACCTGACACACACTGCACACAGCTATCCACCAATCACAATCATTCTTAATCAGTTTGGAGTGAGTCGCTAGTAACGATATTGAAAAATGAGCAACGAACACGAGAAAATCACCGAAAACGAAGACTTGGTGCCAAAAAGAAAAGCAACATCAGTTATCTGGAATTATTTCAGCTACAGAAGGATGAAACTGAGACACATGTTCTGTGTTAACAGTGTCTTCCACCTGTCGACACAACAAGAGGAAACACAACTAATTAGTTTGATCATTTACGTCGGCACCACACAGCTGTTATATCCTCCTGAGTAGTTTTTCATATCAAAAAAAATAAATAAATAAAAAATCGCAATGTCAGTTTTTTCCAATATCATGCACCGTGAGCCATGTATCTTATCGTGAGGTAACCCTAGATTCCCAGCCCTAGCTCAGTCCTTGAAGTTGATGTGTTGAAGTAGAAAAATGCACAGTGTAAAGACCTCGGCATGGTGATGACCGAATGACACAGGACTGAGATCAGATCCTTTCCTCAGATCATCTTAGTCAGTACTAACCACTACGGCTCAGGAACACCCAACCAGACCTGCAGATGCTCTGATCGAGTCATCACCGTTACAGTATGGACCTTATGGCAAAGTCACTCAGTTCCTTACGTTGCTCGTTTTTAGCTTACTGGTCGACAGGATCTGATTCTGGATTTGGTGCGACTTTGAAAAATTTCCCCGTTATAAGAGATAGGAAGTGGATCGATGCAATAACTCAGTAAATATAAATGATATCAAGTATAAATTTCTACAGTCCAGCCCTGATGGGGAGATGACCAAAACATAATGTCCACATGCTGATCAGGATCTTCTGGATCCAGGAACTTACGGAAAATTTAACATGGGCTCTTATGGGGAAAAAATTTCAATCGTCGTCTTCTCCCAAACTACAGTTCTGATTGACTTCAGACTTGGTATACAGCTTCTGTATGATGATGTCAACACAAGGTATTGAAATTATTTCGATCCGGATCTGATTCTGGATTTGGTGCGATTTTGACAAATTTTCCCATTACAAGAGATATGAAGTGGATTGATACAATAAATCAGTAAGTATCAATGATATCAAGTTGGAATTTGAATTTTTTACAGATCTGAGTGGAATATGACCAAAACATGGGCTATTTCTGTAATATAATAAATACACAGAACTGGGTAAGAATAAATGGCATCTGGATACATTTCCCAAAGCCTTTAATTTGGCCGATAAGCTACAGGGCCATTGGTCCCATTTTTTAGATACATATCAGATTTAGGACCACATATGAAAGTGTCCTGGGTTGGTTTTGATAAAAAATCAGATTAATGCTGTTCAAACTGTCTTTAACAGATCAGATACAGGTAACATATGGGCAGAAAAATCTGATTTGGGCCACATTTGGCTGCAGTCTGAATGGAGCCTTAGATTCTTTATGAAAGTAAATATTTTTTAATTTCCTTAAAAAGACTTATTGGTAGAGCTGTAACCGATTAATCGACTCAAAGTGATCCAAAAAAATCATTGAACCACAATTCTCCTGAATCAAACCTTTGTTTACTTCATTTCTCTGCTGTTAAACATTGGTTCCACTGTTGTGTTTCACACGGACGCTTACTGCAACGCACTAAAGAAGCTTCAATTCAGGAAAACTGCAATAGAATATTTCCCTTCAATCAATTCGAGTTAATTAATCGAATTGTGAATTTTTGTATTCGTTTCAAGCACCGAATCGATTAATCGGTTGCAGCTCTACTTATTGGTATTGTCTACCATGTTCTTGCATTTTATGGACCAAAAAATTAGTCAAGAAAAAAACGGGTAGATTAATTGATTAAAACTAGAAGCACTCGGAGAGCGCAGACCTCCGCCAAGGCTGATCAGTGGCCCCCCCCATGGGTCCCCCCACCCCCGATCACCACCAAAATTTAATCATTTCTTCCTTATCCCATTTCCAACAAACCCTGAAAATTTCATCCAAATCTGTCCATAACTTTTTGAGTTATGTTGCACACTAACGGACAGACAAACAAACAAACAAACAAACCCTGGCAAAAACATAACCTCCTTGGCGGAGGTAAAAACAAACCAAAAACATAATGATTTTATGTATTATGTATTAGTGTGCATGTATCAGGGCTCAGCGTCTTCCTCTGAGTCACCTTTTATTGCTGTATTCCACATTTGCTGGAGGACGGGCCTCGGCGGCGGCGGCGGCTGCTGGTGGCAGCGGTGGTCTCTCCTGCCTGTTAAATCTGTTCTCCAGTAAGACACAAACAGAGATGCCAGTCTGCTCACTGGCCTCCAACAACATGACAAGGAAAGATCTGGGTACAGCGAGGTTATTACTGACTGGCAAGGAGTGATGTTAGCCATGAAGAAAGCAGATGAGGAGGCAGAGGAGAGCAAGAAGCAAAAGCCTTGAGGTCAAAGTCCCGCTCTAAAACAGACTCTTCAAATACGACCTTTGCAAACATGTGATGAACCCACTTCTTCTATGTGTTCAAGCTGGTTAGTGCATGACATGCTAGTAAAAACTCTCCCCTGAAGTCCACACTAGAGCTCAAAGCAGTGTCTACATAATGGATGTAGTGCACTACGTGGCCAGAAGAGGGAGATGTTAGCCAAAGCAAAGCATGAGCCAGACACAGCATTGTAGGATGTTACTGCAAGACTACAAATAAAGGTGAAATATCACCCAAAATGAAGGCAGGATTAACAAACACCCAAATAAATCTTCAAGCCAAAATATTCTAAAAAAAAAAAAAAAAAAAACCCCATACAAACAGGGAAGATGAAAAAACATGGAGTGGTTTTTAAATTGTTCACAATCAAGTTTTGAGTTCTGCTGTCTGTTACAGGGTGGGGAGGGCAGAGGGTCAGGTGGACAGGAAGTATTTGAGATGTGACTCAGACCTGTATCTGTTGTTGATGGTCTGTAGGAGGCGCTGTGAAGCCTGCAGGCCCATGTGCCTGGCTGCCTGCAGTACAGACTGCGGGGACAGAAGGCTGAGGGGGGCGGCGGGGGGAACCTGAGGCTGAGGCTGAACCTGGGGGTCAACGGCCACGACGGGGGAGCGACGGTGGAGGGGATGATCTGAACCTCGACTACAGCACCAGGGAAGGGAGGAGGGAGGGAAAGAGAGAGAGGGGAGCAGACATCATCAAAACATGACAATAAGGTGGAGCCACAGCACAAGGGAAGAAAAGGTGAGTGAAAAGGGGGAGGGGTCACAAAGATCATTAACATCTATAATCTGTAACGATGGACAAATGATACCGAGGCTTCGGAGCCTGGGTCCCTGTTCCTGAAGTGGAATCCAAACTGTTGGAGCTTGTATCAAAAGACAGCTGTCATGTGACTGATGACGTTCGAAGCTCTGGACGCCATCGCTGCTTCCCTTCATGCTTCATCGCATCATGTTGGGCTGTGAGGATATATGTATGTGTGTGTGTGTGTGTTTTAAATAAAGAAATCTTTTACTCCTTTTAACAAAGAACCCAGTTGTGTTTCTAAATGAGTAACAAGTATAATTTATTTGATTGTGTAATGATCATTATTCAGTATAAATGAACTAAACACATGAATGACCACACAGACATGTCTGAGCTTTTATTGCTGACATAGGATTCAAAGTGTCAGTGCTCTCTGGAGGTTGCCATGGCTTCAGTTGTCCACCAGATGTCACTGTCACTGAAGCCTTGAAGCTTTGTGTCTTATTTGACCGTGCTTCATGAGGCTTCACCTGCCCATCACTCGTCCTCTGATGCCATCTGTGGCCAGGCCTTGGTCATGAGCTGCTCCTGAATCTACTGTTCGGTTCTGAAGTCTGCTTAGTGGTGATTTAATAACAAAGAGGCAGGTAGGAATGCTGGATCCCCTCAGCAGACCCCCACGTTGTGTGCCAACAGTAGCTCTGTAGCAGAAGTTGCCATAAATAGCGTAGTGAAAGTCACATGATGTGAGTGGCTTCATAAAGAGATCCTGACCTAAATGTGGAAGGAAGAAGTGGAGCAGCTCTGGGCCTCTCCCTGCAGTGAACATGCATAAATGCAGACGTATGGGCCAACAGAGAAATGTGAAACACACCAGGTCCTTTACAACAGCTTACAACATTGTTTTCCATTGTGTTTTGAATGAACCAACAGGGAACAGTTATAAAGTACTCTCTCATTTCTCTCTATTTGTGCACAAGAAACACTCTGTAGTGTTCTTTACCAACAAAGGAAACCCAAACCAACACTCATCCAAGCACAGTGTTGTGCAAATTATGCCATGAAAACAGAGCAACCAAAGGAAGCAGCATGTCCTCTAATTCATTTCACCACCTCATACATCACCTGGAGCTGTCTGTAGAGTCATGTAATAAATTGTCTTTTCATCGTTATTATGTCCCTCTGAGCTGTGTGTGAGTTCATCTTTTTCATTTAATGACACGACAGGACAGTTAAGGGTTGGTCTCTGTTGCAGAACACATTATTCAGACAGTCACACTGTATGTAATATGATCTGAAGTGGGTGAGATCAGCAAAAAAATAACAGTGAACAAAGTTAAATTTCATTACGAAAATGTTTACATCTATAAACTGTCCTTCAAAAAATGTGAATAACATCAACAACCAGAAATTTCTTAAGAAAAAAAAGTACAATTTTAACAATATTCTACCTCAGTTTATCATTTACACACGTACAATATAACGTACAGATCACAGTGGATCTACAAATACACAAAACATTTAATAACAGACAGAATATTCTTAAAATTGCACTGACTTCTCTTAAGACATTTAAGTTTGTTCATATTTGTTCAGGATATTCACATCTTTTGTGAAAGGGTAGTTTGCAAATTTACACATTTTCATGTAATTTTAGTTTTTTACACTAAAACAAAGAGGAAAAATTTGGAGTTGTCATTAATTACAGGTTATTATTATCATACTATGTTATTAGTCCAGCCCGCACAAATAGGGCTTTATGCGGCAGCTGAACTAAAATTACTGATTGTTAATATCTTCGGTGTAATTTTTGCATTTCACCAATTCATCCCACGGGCCGGATTGGATCCTTTGGCTTTTGGTCCATGGGCCATATGTTTGACACCCCTGCTTTAAGATAATATATTGTCATTTTCTTAATTATATTCAGACGTGTTGTTTTGCTCCATCTCCCAGTCTTACTGTGTAGCCACGTAGAATTCATGGTTACCACCATATGGTTATCCTCATATCATAACTGTGTAACTCATACACAAATGGACAAAAGTATGTGGACAAGCTGAATTCAGGTGTTTCTTTTCTAACAGGGGTCTGGGATCCAAAACAATAATGACTAATGTCAGAATATAGTTTTATATTATAGGATAAATATCATTGCATCGGTTAGTTTGGGTTAAATCGTTATCTTTGTTTATAAAATGACTCAGAGATGGTTTGGACTTCATTTCTCTCAACATTGATTTCTTTTTATCCATTACTATGATTTTAAATGTTCTTCCTCTAAATTTCTATAATATTTTTCCTGTTCTGACTGTAAATAATAATTTTCTTCCACAACTAACCATCTACTTTCATCACATCTGACTGAGGAAGAAAAATCTACCATTGAACTTTCGTGAAATATTGATGTTTCTAAATTATATGGACAGAAATATGTGGACACATCATGTCTACAGCTGTCAGATGTCCTGTTTATGAGGATCAGACATAGAAACATCAATATTAATAATCAATATGATATTTATCCTATAACAAAAAACTATATTCTGACATTAGTCATTATTGTTTTATATCCCAGACCCCTGTTGGAAAAGAAACACGTGAATTCAACGTGTCCACATACTTTTATCCATTTGTGTACAAGTTAGGCAGTTATGATATGAGGCTAACGCTATATTTAAAAAATTAATACCGAGCGAGACAATAAGGGCAAAAGCTCTGACATATGACTTCTTAATAGCTCTGGACGACACTGCTGACTACTTTCTACTAAGTCCACGGTATCTGAAGGAGCTGGGTTCTACTGACCCGTGTGTGTACACTCCCACTGTTACTGTTACACACAACACACACGGTACGGTGAAGATTGATTGAAAATGGAGAGTAAAATGATGTTACTTACGAGCTGGACGGGTGTCTGGGCACAACCATGCCCTGCTTGAGCTGGGTCGGAGTGCCAGGTGGTGTCCTGCCAAAGCTCTGGTCACTGAGTGATCTTCTTATAGGACACTGACACAGACCAAGACACACAGGACACCGTCATTACACCTGTGACACAGATTTATCATAACCTTAAAGGGACATGGAACTATTTCTCAACATCTCTTTATGGATATGGTTTAAGACTTAGGATATTTGAATCATCTAAATCACAGGTGTCAAACATGCGGCCCATGGGCCAAAACCTGCCCGGCCCACCAAAGGGTCCAATCCGACCCGTGGGATGAATTGGTGAAATGCGAAAATTACACTGATAATATTAACAATCAATGGTTTAAAAATCGTTTTAATTCAGGTTTCACATACAGACACATCCAGACCAATCAGATCTAAAGTGGGTCAAAGCAGTAAAATGTTATCACAATAACCTATAAATAATGACAACTGCAAATTTTCTCTGTGTTTTAGCATAAAAAAAGTTAAATTACTTGAAAATGTTTATATTAACAAACTATCCTTTTACAAAAAAATGTGAATACCCTGAACAAATATGAATAACCTGAAATGTCTTAAGAGAAGTAACTGCATTTTTACTAACATTCTGCCTATTACTAAATGTTTGGTGTATTTGTAATTGTAATGGAAGTTGTAATACACGTGTAAATTAGGGATGTCCCGATCTCATCTATAGATCGGTATCGGCTGCCGATCTGGCATTTTTTAGAAGATCAAATTGGATTTATTCACAAGATCGGGCCAATCCCGACCCGGTTCTAGGGCAGGTGTAAACACATGTCCTGCTCCCTCAAATTTAAGTTTCCGAAGGTAGGGAAGAGTAAAATTAGCTGCACATCTGCAGGAGGCTAAGAGGAATTAGTAAAACATCTATAGGTTTGACTTTCAATTTAAGGTTTGGTAGTGATGTGCGAGTCGGACCTACAGGGTTTTTGGGGAATTATTTGACCTGACCCAACCTGCCCCACAAATAAACTGACATTCTTTTGACCCGCCCCAACCCAACCCACAAGTAACCTGCTGATCCACATTACTAATGTACGGCATGGAACTCACTCCCATATAAACCCTGGACAGACCTGTCCATAGACCGGCTACAGCAGTGGTAAACATACGGCCCATGGGCCAAAACCAGCCCAACAAAGGTTCTAATTTGTCCCACAGTATGAATTTGGAAAGTGCAAAAATGATACTAAAGTTATTCAGAGTCAAAGGTGTCATAGTTGTTTTAGTTCAGGTTCCACATTCAGACAAACTGTGATCTACAGTAAAATAATAGTATAATAACCTATAAATAATGACTTCAAATTTAAATCAGAATTTTATTGTAAAAAGTCAGTATCAGATTGGTAACAGATCGATATTGGCAAAACTAATCTTTAAAAAAATCAGATCGGAAGCAAAAAAATCCAGATTGGGACATCACTAGTGTAAATGATAAACTGAGGCAGAATATTGTTAAAATTGCACTTGTTTTTCTTTAGATGTTTCCAGTTGTTCATGTTATTCAGATTTTTTAGGAAACTTTGTAGATGTAAAACATCAGCCTAATTTTATTTTAATTTTTCACTGTTATTATTTCACTGGTCCGACCCACCTGAGATCACATTAGTCTGAATGTGGCCCCTGAACTAAAATGAGTTTGAAAGCCCTGATCTAAATGTATTTTTGGTGACTTTCACATGTTGTAGGTACCTGCAGCGTATCCCTATAGAAAACCTCCCCAGATGGAGTCTCCCAGCACGGCTCCAGACCTGCAGGACCAGAGGGGGTCAGTCTGGCTGGACCGAACAGAGGTCTGGGACTCATATCAGGAGCTTCTGAAAGTGGGACATTCAAATAAGATTAGTTCAGGACAGAACACAAGCTCAAACCAAACATTACATCGCTTTACCATTTCACAGAAAATATCTGCTTCAGACATTAAATGTGTTAAACCTGACACACTTTAATCAGATGACTCAGAAAACAAATGACCAAAGTGCTGCTTAGCTCATGTTTTCAATAAATATGACGGTGTGTTCTTCCACATATATGCTGGCTTATGTACATTTATACAACAGTATTTTTTTTTTCTTCTTGTTAGTTCTTCTCGGTTCAACTGGACTGGTTTAGCTTGAACCGAGAAGAACTACCAAGAAGAATGAAGACCTGGGCAAAGGAGAACCTACACAGACATCTAGGTGTATAAATGTTCCACTGATAGAACCTGTCACACTTCCACCTGAAGTAAGGGTAGGTTGCCGAAAGGCTGCCTGGAAAAGGTTGGATTTAACCTTAGAACTATGGGGGGGGGGCGCTGGAGGTAGAGTCTGGGTCAGGCTGGGCCGCATTAATTATTCCACAAAAAAGGGTTTCTTTACATTACTCACAACTAGTAACATGTAATTTTGATGAACCCACCTTGTTTGAATGGCTTTCCGGCCCTACCAATCATCTCAATCACCACGTAGCTGCTTCAGTTGCTGCTTCATTCTCTTTCTTTGCTTTCTTGAACAAATCTTGTTGCCTCAATAGACATCTTTTTAGATTGGCAACCTGGTTCTTTCTCTCATCTCCCTGGTATTTTGTAAACTCCTCAGTATGTCTAGTTGAGTAATGACGTCAGATGTTGTATTCCGTATACATCGTACCTTTCTCTGTGCATATGAGACACGTGGGGGTACCCCTGTGCTCCACAAAAAAATATTCGGTCTCCCACTTTTTCTGAAATTGCCTGTACTTGTTGCCAACCTTTCTCTTCACGGCACGTTTTGAGAGAGACATGACTGAACTGGGTGATGGCAGATATTTTCTGTCCACTTGGTGTCACTCTGGAATATGTTTCAACTAAGTGACTAATGTTCATACTTCCCCAAGTACTTTGCAGTTGGCTAGCTTGACAACAGTTGAGAACAAATGCCACCGGAAGCTGTTACGAGACTATCTGTGGTAGCCCATAAGTGATAAAAATAAATAAAATAAAAGCGTGGCAAGACTCAGCAAAAGGTATGTTTGAGAACGGACGGACGACGGACGGATGAATTGGACTAAAAGAAGTCATGACAGAAAGGAAAACAGAACCCATAATGAGACATCACTTAAGTAAGGTTTGAGAAAGATGCCAGAAATGCTAATTGTAATGTCTGGGACATAATGCATTCAATAGGAGTGGAAACACATACGAGGGCTTCTGCATCTCAACAAGTAGCACAGGGACGTAAAAATCATTTTCTTTCAGGTTCCACATTCAGCTCCATTTGATCCCCACTGGACCAGACCAGTAAAATAATTGCATAATAGAAATATAAAAATGACCACTCAATTTGAAAAAAATATAATTTCTTGAGAAGAATAAGTGTAATTTTAACAATATTAGGCCTCAACTTATCATTTCTACATGTGCGTTACAGTTCAGATCTACAAAGGCACAAAACATGTAGTAACAAGTAGAATCTTGGTAAAACTGCACTTCACTTTCTTTAGACATTTCAGGATCACATTTTTTCAGGTTATTGACATTTTATTGTTAAAGGATAGTTTGTAACTGTTAATATTTTCATAATTTAATGTTATTTTTTGCACTGAAACAAAGAGAAAAAATTGGAGTTTTCATCATTTACAGGCATAATGTAATATTTTTTTTCACACTAAACCAACAGAAAATCTGGAGTCATTATTTTAAAGTTAATATGCTATTATTTTACTTGAGATCATATTGGTCTGTATATGGACCCTCAACTAAAATGACCACTGACTGTTAATATCTTCAGTGTAATTTTTGCACTTTGCAAATTCATCCCATGGGCCAGATGAACCTTTATTTGACACCGCTGGAGTAGCCCGTGTGTGACCAGCTGTAAATATTGTGTTATAATAACATAGATGCTGTGATTCATATGCATGCATAAACAAAACAGTTGAAATGTGCTGAAAATCTGCATTTTTACACATAATCAAAATTCCTAATGAAAATGGTGCCTCTAATGCAGGGGTCTCAAACATTCGGCCCAGGGGCCAAATGCAGCCCGCAAAAGGTTCCAATCCGGCCCTTGGGATGAATTTACAAAGTGCAAAATTCAAAATTCCAATGTCAAGGCTGTAGAACTCATTTTAGTTCAGGTTCCACATACAGACCAACATGATCTACAGTCAAATAATAACAGCAGAATAACCAACAAAAAAGAATGACTGCAGATTTTCATCTCAGTTTGATGTGAGAAACAAAACAATATTATGCCTATAAATAATGACAACTTCAAATGTTTGTCTTTGTTTAGTTCAAAAAATAACATTAAATTATAAAAATATTTGCATTTACAAACTATCCTGTAACAATAAAATGTGAATAACCTGAAAAAATATGAACAACCTGAAATGTCTAAAGAAAATTCAGTCCAATTTGAACTCTTTTCTTCCTGTTCCTCAGTGTTTAGTGTCTTTGTAGATCTGATCCAGAATGCACATGGAGAAATGATAACTTGAGGCAGAATATTGTTAAAATTGCACTTATTTTTGTTACGAAATTTCAGTTTTTTCAGGTTATTCACTTTTTTTTACTTGGATAGTTTATAAAAGTAAGTATTTTCATAATTTAATGGGTGTTTTTGCACTAAAACAAAGACAAAAATTTGTAGTTGTCATTATCAGCCCCGCCCCTGTCGCCGGGGCAGTGGCCTTGCTGTAGTGCACCAAGGCAAATACATATGCAGAGGGATGAGCACCAATGACTTTCCCTCATTTGAGTCACAAATGATCAAGATTGGCTCGTCCAGTGTGTTTTACTGTTTCTTAATCTACCGTCCCCCTGGCCCTGCTGGTGCCTTCTTAAGCGATTTCAGTGATTTCCTTACATCAATAATAAAACTGGAGAAGGTTTTAATTCTTGGGGATTTCAATCTGCACATCGATAACAATTCATCCAGCCCAGCAATGGAACTTTTAGCCATGACTGACACTTTTAACCTCAAACAACATGTATCTGGCCCCACCCACAAGAAAGGACATACCCTGGACCTGGTTTTCTCATTGGGCTTACACGTCACAAATGTGTGTGTTGAGGATGTCCACTTGAGTGATCATTGTGGTGTGTTTTTTGACTTATGTGTGCCTCTTGAGCCCAAACCTGCACCCAGAAGGGCCAAGAGGAGGATCATTACAGAGTCCACAGCCCAGGATTTCCGTGCCCTGTTTAACCCTAGTCTTCTTAATGAGTGTCCCGATGTTGATGAGTTTATCCAGTGCTTTGCCACACACTGCAGCTCTATTCTTGACCAGGTGGCTCCCGTGAAAACTAATGTCACTCGTAAGTGGTCTTGTCCCTGGATAAATGAAAACATCTTAAACCTAAGGAGAACTTGTCGCAAAACTAAGCGTCTTTGGAAATCAACCCAGTTGGAAGTACACAGGTTACATCTTAAAGATCTCATAACCTCATTAAATAAAATGATTAAGGAGGCAAGATCCAGCTACTTCCACAAACTTATAGCCACAAACAAGAAAAACCCCAAAGTAATCTTTGACACAATCCAGTCCATTGTGTCCCCTGCTGTCCCTGCTGCCCCTGTGCTCTGTAAAGCTGACAGCAATGACTTCCTAAACTTCTTCACAGACAAGATCAGGGATATTAAACACAATATCCCACCACCCTCTGGCCGTATGACCCTATCTGATCCCCCTCTGCAAACCTGGTCCTCTTTCGACCCTGTGACACTGGAGGACATCTCAGCACTTTTATCCAAAACGAAACCCTCCTGCAACTCTGCAGACATCCTCCCCCATAAGCTCCTTGTCGGTGTCTTTGACACTATTGGACCATGGGTCACAAAGTTTTGTAACCTGTCGCTCTCAACTGGTTTGTTTCCCAGCTCCTTCAAACAGGCCATCATAGAACCTAAACTAAAGAAAACCACACTGGACCCCACAGACTTCAAAAGCTACAGGCCCATTTCAAAGCTCCCCCTATTGGCCAAAATCCTTGAGAAAGCAGTGTCTAAACAACTTACAGCTTTTCTGGAGACACACCAGATCTATGACACTTTTCAGTCTGGGTTTAGACAACGCCACTCAACAGAAACCGCACTATTAAAAGTGTCTAGTGACATCCTGATGGCGGCTGACTCCGGGAAATCCACGGTCTTGGTCCTGCTAGATCTCTCCTCGGCCTTTGACACAGTGGACCATACCATAATGATTGAGAGACTGAGGGACCTGGTAGGGATGTCAGGTCATGTGCTAGACTGGTTCTCCTCTTACCTGACCGGCAGAAGCTTCACTGTGTCAATAAACAACTTCCAATCTGACTCAGCGGATCTACTGTGTGGTGTGCCCCAAGGCTCTGTCCTGGGACCAGTGCTATTCTTACTCTATGTCCTCCCACTTGGCCACATTATCCAACAGTACAGTGATGTCTCCTATCATCTATTCGCGGATGACATCCAGATATACTGCTCCTTTAACTCCTCTGAGCCCCACAAACTGAGTTCCTTAATCATCTGCTTGTCAGAGCTGAAGCAGTGGCTAAATGAGAACAGCCTCCAGCTGAACTCCAGCAAAACTGAGACCCTCATCATTGCCCCGGATAGTGCAATCCCAGGGATCAAACATCACCTTGGAGACCTGAGTTCCTCGGTAAAGACAAAACTGAGGAATCTGGGTGTCATCTTTGACCAGGACATGTCTTTAGAATTCTACTCCAAACACCTAGTCAAAAACTGTTTCTTCCACCTACGCAACATCTCCAAACTCAGATCTATGGTGTCCACAAATGAGCTCGAGATGATCGTTCACGCTTTCGTATCTTCTCGCTTAGACTACTGCAACAGCCTGTTTACATGCTTAAACAAGAAGGAGCTGGCCCGTCTACAGTTTGTCCAGAACTCTGCTGCCAGGCTCCTGACCCGCACAAACAGGAGAACCCACATCACTCCCATCCTTAAATCTCTCCACTGGCTCCCTGTTCTATATCGTCTTCATTTCAAAATTCTTGTGCTAACTTTCCGGGCCCTACATGGCCAGGCCCCTGCATACATTGCTTCCCTGATCCAGCCCTACAGCTCGACTCGTAGCTTGAGGTCTTCAGGACAGTACCTGCTGATGGTTCCACGGACCTGTTTTAGCACACGCGGTGACAGGTCTTTTAAAGCTGTGGCACCACGTCTATGGAATGACCTGCCTCTACACCTACGGTCCATGGACTCTGTAGAGAGCTTTAAGAAACACCTCAAAACCCTTCTGTTCAAAAAGGCTTTTTAGTCTCCCACCTGACCCAGGACCACCACAGACTGATTACACTCTATGTATTCATCATAACGTACTCCATGTGTCATCCCCCCCCCCAGTCTCTCTATATCTCTATCGCTCTCTCTTTTCTCCTCCTTTACTCTCTCTCTCTCTCTTTAACCCCAACTGGTCAAGGCAGACGTCCATCCTTCAGGAGTCTGGGCCTGCTCCAGGTTTCTGCTGTTAAAGGGAAGTTTTTCCTCGCCACTGTCACCAATCACAAGTGTTTGCTCCTGAAGGATTCTGTTGGGTCTCTGTAAACTTAATTTGATTCTGATTTGAATTGATAAAGCACTTTGTGACTCTGCCTGTGAAAAGTGCTCTATAAATAAAATTTACTTTACTTTAATTTACTTTATTTATAGGTTATTCTGTTATTATTTTACCGGTTCGGCCCACTGCAGATCAAATAAGGCTGAATGTGGAACCTGAAAGAAACTGAGTTTGAGAGCCCTGCTCAAAGTTCTTACCAATACAATCTTCCCCTTACCCCTCAACCCCCCACCCACACACACACAAACACACACAAACATCCCAGTTGAATGATTGTGATTGTACCTGTATATGTGAGTCTATCGGGGACCTGCATGGTGTAGGCAGGTGGGGGCTCATTCCACCTCCTCGTGGCCTCCCCATCATCATGCTGCTCGGGGCCCATGCTTAAGCGCTCTGGGACACGCATGTTCTTATCGATGGCCTCCATAAAGACTGGATCACGGCCCGGGACGTGAGACATCTCCACAGGATACATGGTTGTCATTGTGTCAACACACCTGTGCAAAAGAATAAATACAAATTGAAGACCCTGGTGCTAAAAGTACCAAAGTCACGTTTTCGGACAATTCTAGTTGAGCATATAAACATGTTGTATTTGTTTAGCTAAGTCCACGCTATAAATATTTTTAACAGACTTTTTTTTGTGACTTTGGTACTTTTAGCACCAGGGTCTTCAACTGTAGTCTAAGCATTTTATGTTCTCGCTACCATTTTTTCCATAACACACAACAGTTGGCCCGATCCAGGGGTGCCAAGGAGGAACCATGTCCTGTCCAATAGTGTCTGTGTTTAAACTAAACAACTGATCTGTTTAATACACGTATGAAAAGGTCTGAGTCAGTACTGTCACATGACACATGGTACAACTGACACAAATAACATTTATGGGTAAAAATACTGAAACTCCTGCTGTGTGACACCGGGACTGAAAATGAACCTCATTTTATTGACTTTATTTAAATGTCCAAAACATGCTGTTCTCATCATAAATGGATCCGAAATGAAACACAGGGCTGTAGCTCTGATGGAAAAACTACAACTGGGACAGAGGGACAGGTGGGAACTGGGACACGAGGACAGGTGGGACTGGGACACGAGGACAGGTGGGACTGGGACAGGGGGACAGGTGGGAACTGGGACACGAGGACAGGTGGGACTGGGACAGGGGGACAGGTGGGAACTGGGACACGAGGACAGGTGGGACTGGGACACGAGGACAGGTGGGAACTGGGACAGAGGGACAGGTGGGAACTGGAACACGAGGACAGGTGGGACTGGGACAGGGGGACAGGTGAGGACTGGGACAGGGGGACAGGTGGGAACTGGGACACGGGGACAGGTGGGAACTGGGACAGAGGGACAGGTGGGAACTGGGACACGAGGACAGGTGGGACTGGGACAGGGGGACAGGTGAGGACTGGGACAGGGGGACAGGTGGGAACTGGGACACGGGGACAGCAGTTTGGACCTTTGTTCAGTATCACAATAACAGACTAACTGGAACTAAAACACTACAAATATGATCCTAAACTTTTATTGAACAGACATATTACAACTGAAGTGACATATGCAGAGAATATTGGACTAATAATTGGATTGGACAGAACCTTAGAATATTCATGTACTGTTGAAGAATTAGTTCAACAGATTCACATACTGAAAATATCACTGATACAAGAACAAATATTATTATTAAAGTTAATAGTGCATTTACATATATGAGTCTGAACAAATATTATTATTAAAGTTAACAGTGCTGTTGCGTGGGGCTATGACATGTGCTGTGTAACCCTGTCTGTGGCTTTTTCAATCAGTTCACACACCTACTGATAATCAGATGAACCAGCCACCCTGATTGTCAGCCTGCCACAAAAAGCCAGTCAGATCCAAACCTCTCCAGACCCAGACCCAGCTGAGCTTTAGGCTTGGAAGCTTCTTTCTTTTTGGTTAACATTTAAGTTAATTTCTTTTAGTTTGGCCTGGGGGTGGCCGGTGGTCAAACTTTTCGTTTTAGATTTAGTTGAATAAGTTATTTTCTGTTAGGGAGGGGGAGCAGCTTCTACATCCCTATAGGGGGTGGCCTGCCTTCCCCCTCCATTTTATTTATTTTTGCCGGCACCTCCAGGTCTTTTAGGTTCATTGAGTTCATTTTTGGTATGTATTGCCTTTTGAGTTCATTTATTCCTTAAATGACTTTGTTGTTGATTTATTGGGTTACTGTGTTTAACTTGGATTAATAAAATCCTTAAAATCATATTTTTATGATGTCCTTTCTTTATGTTGGGGTCTCCTTCCCTTTTGAGCCGATTTACTTTCTTATTGTTTGGAGACCGTAACAAGTGCATTTACATATATGAGTCTAAACAAATATTATTAAAATTAATAGTGCATTGACATATTTTAGTCCTTTTCAGGTTTCATTTTATATTGATTAAATCTTTATAACTAAGTGATACTGAAATTTTGTAATCAGTTCCATAAACTAGAGTTTAAAAAATAGCCTATTTGAGAAATGATGGCTGAAACTTTACTTTTTGACACAGATGTTCACTTTGGCTGGATCTGATTCATCAGAGTAAGAGTCACATCAGAGGGGTCAGAAAAATCACTAAATACACCAATAAAGTGTCTAAGGTGGCAACTGACATTTACAGCTACAGACAGACCGTGGGTTTAAAAGACTGCAAGAGAGAAAATCATTTCATGTCATTTAAAATGGAAAATATGTGTGTTTTAGTGTTTGAGTCGCTTTTCAATGGTTGCCAAAAGTTTCCAAACAAATGTTAAAAATAGCTAAAATTGTTGATGGAAAAAAAAAGTTTCTAGGGTGGTTTGGAAAAATTACTAAATCTAGTAACAAAAGTGCTAAGTTGGCATCAATGAGAAAAAACTGATCAGCTGATGGTAAGGTGAGACCAAGGCTTCAAACACAACATTAACTCATGTCTCTTCTGACAGAAAATTTAGACATGTGTAACTACATTTTTTTAATGCAAATATAGCATCAACATTTGGCTGAATAGCCTCTCTGTCAAAGGAGAACACTTTGGCTAAAATTTACTTAGGGGGTCAAATGAGTGGTCATTTTTGTCAAAAAAAAAAAAAAAAAAGTTGTCATAAATGCATAGAACTATGTTGAAATAATGCTAATCCATTTGTGCACAGACTACTGATATTATTTGACAGTGGAAGCTCTATTTTCATAAATATTGGATTTTGAATAGCACGTGTATGTGAAAACTTTTGCTGGTGGATGGACGTGACATTACCTATGATCTGGTCAGTACCAGTACTTTATTGGTAATAAACTTATAGACTTACTATTGATAATTATCTTCTTATTCATAAATGTTAGTATTGTGGATTTAAAACAACCCTAGCTGACACAAAAACAAAATGTGTCAGTGGACGGATGTGACATGGTTGTTGTGGATCCCATCATACTGATGCTCAGCAGCCATGTCAGCGTTTACACTAATGATCCCTGTGCAAAAACTAGGATCACAATTATTTATTGTATAGTTTATCATCAGACTAAAGAGGAAATAACAATATAGAATTGTTATTTCTTTATAAAAACGCTTATTATTAGGAAACTGTTGATTTAAAAAGTGACGTGTGACATTCTTAATGTATGTATTGGCGTAACATAAGCAGGATGGATCAGCACTATACTCCATATTGAACCTGTAAAAATAAAACATGTGATATGTAGTATACAATCTTGTAAGAAAAATTGGGGAACCTAAAAGAATAGAATATTTGTGTTTCAGGTAAATTCAGTTCAAATAGAACTTGGCCATTTGTGACATGAAAATATAGCATTAATTGTGATGAAATCAGACATTTTTGACCTGAAAACATAGTTCATATGAGCATCAACATGTTGCAACAGAACTGAAATCCTGTGAATTTGCATAACTTGCATTTACCAACACAAAGTTCCTTCGGGGATTCACTTATATAGATTTCTTATGCACAAAGACAGAAGTAAGACCTCTAAGCAAATTTTAACCGACTTGTGAAACAGTTGTGTAATATGCTGCAGTTTACACTATAATCAATCAACTCTTTTTTTGTTGCCATTTTATGTAATGTCCAATTCTTTCTCCTCCTATAACGCCATGTGGTTCTTCATTTTGGAATACTGTTAATAAAGACAGATCTAAACTACTGCATGACAGCAAAAGCACCACCATGACCTTTCTTTATGACAAAAATAAGTATTTTAAGCGCTTTACAAAGTTTGTTACTAGTGAAAACCTTTAGCCATCACTTCTGCTGAGCATCATAAAACAGCAGGCTGACCTGTTATCATTCATTTTTCCCATTAGCTCATCACAGATAAGTCAATACGCCTGATGTAACTCAGCTTAGCCCTTTAGCTAACTAACTAAACAGCAACAGGTAGTTAGCTAAAGGGCTAGCTAACTGGAGGTCAAAGTCATAACTTCAAAAGAGGAGCCTGAACTGTGGAGAAAAGACTGAAGTACTGCTTTAAAAGGTGAGTAAATCAGGTGAGGTGATGAAGGAAGAGATGACAAACCTTAGTTTTGGTATACAAACACCCGGTCACTCTAATTAGCGAAGACAAGATTAGCGTCAACATTAACCGGAAGCAAGATTAGTACTTCCGGTACGGACCCTTCATAATAATAGAAGTAATTCAATACAGTAACGTACGACGGCGTATTATAGGGCCACATCAGAAAATAAAAACACTTGTCACCACGAAAATACAGTCGTAAAACATCGATGTAAAACCCATAATTTCATGAGAATAAAGTTGAATGCAAAAAGAGTCATTATTTTACGAGAATAAAGTCGTAATATGTTGACAATAAAGTCACAGTTAAAAAAAACCACATAATTTAACAAAAATAATGTCATACTTTTATGAGAACAAAGTCATAATATTTCGAGAATAAAGCCGTAATATTATAAGAATAAAGTCGTAGTTAACAAAAAAAACCCTCATAATTAAACGAAAATAATATTGTACTTTTATGAGAAAATTGTCATAATATTTTGAAAATAAATTTGTAATTCTACGACAAAAAGTCATAATTTAGAAATTTAAGCCTTAAGTAAGTTAAGTAATTTGCTCCAAATCCGTTTAGTTCTTATGACAAAACAAACCCAAAGTCAACTCAAAGTCCTTCGACTAATGCGAATGTGTTGACGGTGGGCGGGGCTAATGGGCTCAGTATTTGGTGGGCGGGGTTAATAGTCTCAGTGTTTGGCCTTTGTGCGTAAACCCCAAATGAAGGTAGAACCTCACAAAATGTTCCAAGTTCTCCATTATGCGACAAGTGAGTACGACTTTATTCTTGTAAATCATTATATTTTTCCCCCTTTTTTAAATTATGACGTTATTGTCGTAATACTATGGCTTTATTCTTGAAATATGATGACTTTAATCTCATAAAAGCATGACATTATGTTAATAAATTCTGAGTGTTTTTAAAACTACATCTTTATTCTCATAATATTATGGCTTTATTCTTGAAATATTACGACTTTGTTTTTGTAAAATTATGACTCTTTTTGTATTTGACTTCAAATTACAGGTTTTATCTCGATATTTTATGATTTTATTCTCGTAGTGACAAGTGTTTTTATTTTCTTGTGTGGCCCTAACATGCCACCATAGTAACAAACAAATACTCAACATGTTAAATACTTGTATTTCAGATCTACTGACTGACTGACTTGGGTTATTAATAGTCTGGTCTAGACCAGCTCTAAATGTAAAATGTCATTAATTTATGTGTTGTATCTGAAAATAAAATAAAGTATATAAAATATTTGTAAAATAATTAAATAAATAAATAAATAAATAAATAAGGCAAACTGATATGAGGGGATAACAGTCCCAGTCAGTGTTCCAGCTGTCAGATCTATCCAGTGGCTGAAAAGGCATGTGTCCTTAAAACATATTAACAATGAAAAGCAGCATAAAAAAACAACAACACGTTGGTACAAATATATAAACATGAACAATGTATTGGATTTTGCCTGCAGCCTCCATTAGGCTAATGCTCACGTATCCCTTGAGAACACATTGACTTCAGTCAGGTAACCTTTGACCTCTGGGGAAACATGGCCAAGCATACGAACTGGAGAGGTGAAATTTATCTACACATTAGCATCATTTGGAATCAGTGTTTCCATGAGAAACCATTTTATGCAGATGCAGGAACAGTCGATGGATTGTAGCTCAGCAAAAAGTCATTATGTTGATCATCAGTTTAGGTAATTAAGTGAAAAAACAAATGTGTTGGTTGGCTTCTTGAATGTGTTTTGTACCTTTAGCAGGTACAGCTGTGCTGCATGACTCCAGTTTAGTGTAAGTCTTTATTTTCCCCTAAATCACAGGTGTCAAACATGCATCCCGGGGCCAAATCTGGCCCACCAAAGGGTCCAGTCCGGCTCTTGGGATGAATTTGTGAAATGTAAAAATAGATATTAAGAAATTAACAATCCTTTTAGTTCAGGTTCCACATTCAGACCAATTCAATCTCCAGTGGGTCAGACCAGTAAAGTTCTATCAGAATAATCTAGAAATACTCACAACTCCAAATTTTTCTCTTTGTAAATGTAAATATTTTCATGTATTTACACTAAAACAAAGTATAATTTCACTAAAAATGTGAAGAACCTGAACAAATGTGAAGAACCTGAAATGTCTTAAGAAAAGTACGTGCAATTTTAACAATATTCCACCTGTTATTAAATGTTTTGTGTGTTTGTAGATCCACTGTGATCTGTAAATTATAATGTACATGTGTGAATGATAAACTGAGGCAGAATATTGTTAAAATTATACTTATTCTTTGAGTTTGTTCAAGAAATTCACATTGTTTGAAAGGACAGTTTGTAGATGTAAACATTTTCATTGTTTCATTTGACTTTTTTCACAGTAAAATAAAGAGAAAAGTTTGGAGTTGACATTATTTAGATACTCTATTATTTTTCTGGTTCGGCCCACTGCAGATGAAATTTAGCTGAATGTGGAACTGAACTAAAATGAGTTTGACAGCCCTGCCCTAAATGAAGAAAATATTATATAACATTAACTTGCTTTAGTCAAATTAGTTGCATTTTTCATGGGCTAAAGGTATTTTACATGAATGTACAACAAATGTAGTGAAATTTTTTTATGGGTTTTGACTCTAGATGTGGTAAAATTGCTCAATAGCATTCCACAGGCTGTCAAACTCATTTTAGTTCAGTTCCACATTCAGCCCAATTTGATCTGCAGTGGGCCGAACCAGTAAAATAATAACAGTGAAAAAAGTAAAATTATATTATGATCAGGTTTACATCTACAAAGTTTCCTTAAAAATCTGAATAACATGAAAAACTTGAATTGTCTTAAGAAAAATGAGTGCAATTTTAACAATATTCTGCCTCAGTTTATCAGTTTATCATTTACACATGTGTGTTACAATCACACAAAACATTTAGTAACAGGCAGAATATTGGTAAAATTGCATTTACTTTTCTTAAGACATTTCCGTTGGTTCATATTTGTCCAGGTTATTCATGTTTTTTGTAAAAGTATAGTTTAGTAATGTAAACATTTTCATGTAATTTTACATTTTTTACACCAAAAAAACAAAGAGAGGATTTGGGGTTGTCATTGTTTATGGGTTATTATACCAGACTGGCGGAGATTGGTGGTGGACAAATTACGCCACCAGGAGGAAGCAGCAAGGTGGGCCAAGGCAGTTTCCCCCGGTAAACAGGGACGGTGGACACAACAGGAGAACCTGGAGAGGAGGAGGATCAGCTGAAGGGACTTGTGGAGCATGGAAGCGAAGCGACTCAGCTTTATCATCAGAGCTACATACGACGTCCTTCCAACACCTATTAACCTTCAGGATGTGCCCTCTGCTCCAGACCAGCTTCCCTCAAACACATATGGACAGGGTGGAAGGTCAAGCCTCACCCAGGGATGTTCCACCTGGCGTCATAACCAAGTCCTTAAAAGCCTCGCCGCCACCCTGGAAAAGAAACAAACTGCTACCAACTCATTACCACCAGCAGCACCTAACATCCTGCAGGTCATGTTTGTCCGTGAGGGGGCAAAAGTAGCCAGGAGCAGCCCCACACCTACGGAGCACCATCAGCTTCGAGCAGCCTGCGACTGGAAGATGCTAGTGGATGTTGGCTGGCAACTAGCTTTCCCTCCAGAGAGAGCAACCACTACCCTCAGACCTGACATGGTCCTCTGGTCCCCTTCTCTGAGGAAGGTCTTCATCATTGAACTGACCGTACCCTGGGAGGACTCAGTGGATGAAGCTTATGAGCGGAAACAGCTTCGCTACACAGAGCTAGCTGCTGAAGCACAACGTCGTGGCTGAAAAACTGTCATCCACCCAGTGGAAGTGGGGTGCAGAGGGTTCGTGGCAGCATCTACCATCAGGCTACTAAAAAACCTGGGAATCAAAGGCCAGAGTCTACGCCAAGCGATCAAGGAAGTATCGGAGGAAGCTGGGAGAAGCAGCCAGTGGCTGTGGATAAAGAGGCCAGACTCCTGCTGGGCCCCCAGAAGAGAGGGTGATTCAGGAGACACACTGCGGGGACTTGATCACCGCCGTAGGGCCTTCCTCAGTCAAGGGTGTCTAGTTGTAATGGCCAAAACCCCCAGTGAGATCTGAGGTGTTCTACTGAAGATGTGTAACCCGAATCACCCTCCAAGGGGAACTCCACTGTGTCAACAGCATTGGGGCATCCTCAAAAGATGTGCTCGCACTTAAAGGATTGTTTACATCTCATCCTGTGTATTTTTTAAATCTGATAATATTTTACTGGTTCTGACCCACTTGAAATCTAACTGGGCTGGATGTGTCTGTATGTGGAACCTGAATTCAAATGATTTTGACACCACTGATTGTTAATTTCTTCAGTGTAATTTTTGCATTACACAAATTCATCCCAAGGATTGGATCCTTTGGTGAGGTTATTATCGTTAACGAAAAGTAACGAAATGACAAAAACTAGAATTGTAAAAACATTTTCATTAACTGAAATAAAAACTATAATTAAAAGAAAAAACGATAACTAACTGAAACTGTATTGTGTGCTTATAAAACTAACTAAAACGGATAAAAATTATGGATAAAATTCCCTTCGTTTTTGTCTTTGTCAATGTTGGATTGATACGAAATTGATTTATTTCGCTCGAGAAATTGTATCTTTTGTCACCATATATTTAAGGGTCCGTCACTTGTGTTCACTTGTGGTTCCAGTCGTCTTCTGGTCCCCACTGTACCTGGAAACATGGAAAGTTGGGAGAAAGCAGCAGAGTCCTGTCTGGGATTTATTTAAATACAACGGAGAAGAAGAGAAAAGAGATAAAAAAACTAAAACTAAACTAAAACTAAGCATTTAGAAAAAAACTAAAACTAATTAAAACTAGCAAAACTGCTCTAAAAATGAATTAAAACGAACTGAATTAGAGAAACAAAAGTCAAAACTAAATAAAACTAAACTATAATGAAAAATCCCAAACTATTAGAACCTTGTCCTTTGGTGGGCCAGATTTGGCCCCCGGGCCGCATGTTTGACACCTGTGTATTAAATGGAAAGGGTCATCTTCCCAACAGCCCCTGAAGGCAGCATTAGTCCAGGCTGTGTACTCTCTCTCTCTCTTTAACCCCAACTGGTCAAGGCAGACGTCCATCCTTCAGGAGTCTGGGTCTGCTCCAGGTTTCTGCTGTTAAAGGGAAGTTTTTCCTCGCCACTGTCACCAATCACAAGTGTTTGCTCCTGGAGGATTCTGTTGGGTCTCTGTAAACTTAATTTGATTCTGATTTGAATTGATAAAGCACTTTGTGACTCTGTGAAAAGTGCTCTATAAATAAATTTACTTACTTACTTACTTACTGTGTATGTTTAATGCAAGTGTGAAGGTAACGGTGTAATCATCACTATTTTATACTTGAACTGAAAGACAAAAATCACACACACACACACACACACTGATTGATATCAAACATGGACTGGATAGTGCCCTTTATTCATATTTACTGATACATTACACATGTTGTCTGAGAACCGTGTACAGGTGTAGCAAAGAGATCAATGCATGAGACTAGGGATGTAACCATATGAAAATTTCATACCACGGTTATTGTGACTAAAATTATCATGGTTATCATTATTATCGCGGTATTATTGAAATGTGCTCAAAATGTTCAAAAAGTACTAATACACATACTGAAATAATTTAACTAAGTTATATGTTGAAAAAAAATAAAATAAAATAAAAATTAAATTAAAAAATAGGCAAAATGTACTTTCTGTTGGCAGGAACATTCAAATATTAACACAGGGCTGTCAAACTCATTTTAGTTCAGTTCCACATTCAGCTAAATTTGATCTGCAGTGGGCCGAACCAGTAAAATAAGAACAGAATAATATAGAAATAATGTCAACTCCAAACTTTTCTCTATGTTTTAGAGCGAAAAAAGTAAATTTACATTATGAAAAGGTTTACATCTATGAACTATCCCTTCAAAAGATGTGAATAACATGAAGAAGCTGAAAAAATAAGTGTAATTTTAACAGTATTCTGCCTCAGTTTATCATTCACACATGTACATTATAACTTACAGATCACAGTGGATCTACAAACACACAAAACATTTAATAACAGAATATTGGTAAAATTCTACTTACTTCTCTTAAGACATTTCAGGTTCATTTTTGTTCAGGTTATTAAAAATTTTTTTTTGCAAAATTATACTTTGTTTTAGTGTAAATACATGAAAATTTTTACATTTACAAAGAGAAAAAAATGGAGTTGTCATTATTTCTATGTTATTCTGATAGTATTTGACTGGTCCTGCCCACTGGAGATTGAATTGGTCTGAATGTGGAACCTGAACTAAAAGGATTGTTAATATCTTCAGTGTAAATTTTGCATTTCACAAATTCATCCCAAAGGCCAGAAAAACAAGTGCAATTTTAACAATATTAGGCCTCAGTTTATCAGTTTATCATTTACACATGTGCATTACAATCGCACAAAACATTTAGTAACAGGCAGAATATTGGTAAAACTGCATTTGCTTTTCTTAAGACATTTCCGTTTGTTTATATTTGTTCAGGTTATTCATGTTTTTTGTACAAGTATAGTTTGGTACTGTAAAGATTTTCATGTAATTTTACAGTTTTACACCAAAAAAAACAAAGAGAAAATTTGTGGTTGTCCATTATTTATAAGTTATTCTGATAATATTTTACTGGTTCTGACCCACTCGAAATCTAATTGGACTGTATGTGTCTGTATGTGGAACCTGAAGTAAAATGATTTTGACACCACTGATTGTTAATATCTTCAGTGTAATTTTTGGATTTCACAAATTCATCCCAGGGGCTGGACTGGACCCTTTGGCGGGCTGGATTTGGCCCCCGGGCCACATGTTTGACACCTGTGTTCTACAGCTTCCTGAACTCTGAGCTGTCACTCAAAACTCAGTCATTACACTAAATAGCTGCGTTGTGTTTGATTCTCTTGACACAAATGTGATTGCGTCCCCTCCTGGCTGGTCCCACTGGTTTCTGTACTGGAGCTGGTGTGGCAGTGATGCAGCTAAACCTGCACAGACAGCATGACTTCTGCTGTTCGGAAAGGTGGACGAGGTATAACATTACATCCACACAGCACTGGCGGAAAAGGAAAAAAACAACAATCTGAGTTTTAAAAAGGCCCAGGTGAACAAAGGACAATGTACAGTTATTTTCAGATATATATTTACAGTATGTATACAAGTCGTACGGTTATATGTTTTTGGATCACGGTAAAAACAAAGGCCTGTGTGAAACCCAAGCAAGCTATAAAGGCAGTGAATGACTACGAAAACATGAAATAAAATACAAATATAAGCCACTGGGGGGAAGCTGTAAGTGCACCTTCATAAAAAATGTAAAGTTCACTTTGTGAAATAGTAACAAAAACTTGGAGACAATTGTCATTAGTGAAGCAGAGGCTGATCATGTGAGTGGGACTGAGTCAGAGTCAGTGTTGGCAGTGTCGGTGCTGCTCCAGTCCACTGTTATACTAAGAATACCTTTAGAAAGCTGCACAAAGCAATAGTTCCATTCAAAAATGAAACTATTCTGCTGGTTTGGCCTATTTTCTTTTCTTTTTTTTTTCTTTTTTTGCCATTTTGCTACAAATTAAATAGTACACGTCTCAGCCAAACTCATGCTGCTGCGTTTTAGATTCACGGATGCACATGGATTTATGTATTTTGTCCTATATGACATCCAAATTGTCAAAGGTTTTATGTCATCTATCACAGTGAACATTAGGTCTGGAATATACGGTGGCCCAGAGGTGCAACAGCCCAAAAAAATTATCAACTATAAAAAAAAAAATTAGAACAGTCCAAAAAATTATCCACTATAAGAAAAAAAATAGAACAGTCCAAAAAATTATCCACTATAAGAAAAAAAAGAGAACAGCCCAAAAAATTAAAAAAAAAAGAGAACAGCCCAAAAAAAATTATCCACTATAAAAAAAGAGAACAGCCCAAAAACTTAAGAAAAGAAGAGAACAGCCCAAAAAATTATCCACTGTAAGAAAAAAGAGAACAGACCAAAAAATTATCCAGTATAAAAAAAAAGAGAACAGCCCAAAAAAGTATGCACTATAAAAACAAAAAAAGAACAGCCCAAAAAATTATGCACTATAAGAAAAAAAAGAGAACAGCCTAAAAAATTATCCACTGTAAGAAAGTAAAACCATCATCCACCTTTTTAATTAAGGGGGCGCTGTTTACCCAAAAGGTCTCTTACTTTACAATTAAAGCCACCAGAAAAAATAAAAGCATAGGCTGAAAATTTTTAAGGCCTTCAGCTAATGTGGCTAATGCTAACGAAGTAACCCACCGAAAGTGGAGGTTGGTGTGCTAAAGATAAAGTTATTTTAAAATGGTTTCCATTAATATAGTTTTTAAAGTTAGTCATTTTTTGGGCCGTTCTCTTTTTTTTCTTATAGTGGATAATTTTTTGGGCTGTTCTCTGTTTTTCTTGTGGTGGATCATTTTTGGGAATGTTCTCTTTTTTTCTTTAGTGGATACATTTTTTTTGGGTTGTTCTCTCTTTTATTTCTTATAGTGGATATTTTTTTTGGGATGCTCTCTCTTTTTTCTTACAGTGGATAATTTTTTGGTGGCTGTTCTCTCTTTTTTTTCTTAAAGTGGATGTTTTTTTTGGGATGCTCTCTCTTTTTTTTCTTACAGTGGATAATTTTTTTGGGATGTTCTCTCTCTCTCTCTCTTTTTTTTTTTTTTAATATGGATAATTTCTTGGGCTGTTGCCCCTCTGGGCCACCACAAGATTATGCAGTCTATCGCCAAAGTGTGCAGAATGAGTTTATTTCTAACGTTGATGACATAGCATCATTAACTGCATCCTTTATTTTGCAAAAAGGATTCTCCAAAAAAAAAAAAAAGTAATTTCTGATATAATGAATTGGTACTTCTTAGCCAAGAATATTTAGAATTTAGTCTAAAAAATGTTATATTGACATGTCTCCTAAACACTGACCTTTTAAACCACCTTCACTTTAAACTGTAAAACAAAACATATCTGTTTGTTTTTACTCTCATCGAAGCTTGCTTTTTGCAGCTCGTAAAAGCCGTTTTCCAAACATAGCATCAGTCCCGTCTCCAATGATGAGACTGATTTACTCTGCTTTGATTGTTTTTCATTTCAGTCTCCACAACCTCCCTACACTGAGAGTATAAATGGAAACAGTAAAGAAAGCTGTGATGAAAAGAACAGGACCAAGGCAAGCATAGTACAATCCACGTTGCAGATGCGACACAGGTGTCGTAGTGACTGGTAAACACTGCCAAGTGTTGACGTGATTGTGCTCTTTGTGTTTATGTACAGTGCGTACATCTGTTCATGAACATGTTTGGATATTGTAGGATGAAAATTATATCTTGTTTCTGAGCATCGTCATCAATATCCAATAATACGACTGGGAAAGAGAGTCCTGACTTTAGGACATGAAAGTTTTGCAACTGTAATAGGATCCATATCTGTCACCAGCTGGGTTTCCACGACAGTTTTACCAAAATAAAAGCCATATTTCTACAATTCCAACCCAGTCCAGTTGGTCCAGTTTGGACCCAGTCCAGTTGGTCCTTGTAGGTGTTTCCATTGAACAGTGTTTGGTTCTGCTGTGTGGTTCTGGTCCAGTCCCATCTGTCCACATGTGTTCATTGTGGTCCAGTCCTGTCTAGTTGTGTTGTGGTTCTGGTTGAAGGCAGATGTTTGCCTCAGTTGGATCAGAACCTCCTGGTGTTGCCACTGTAGTGTGGGTTCATCTGGTTCTAGTTTTGCCTCAGTTGGATCAGAACCTTCTGGGTTGCACTGACTGTCTTCAACTACAGAAGAATGGAACGCAGAACCGGACCAAGGATAAGTCCACATTTATGGACACGATGGCACCATGGATTTATGGGACACAACTGGACGGCAGGAATTCACCAACTAGTTGTGGATCCAGAATTTCCCAGTGACCCGGGTACGATTTCCTGAACTGTGTGATGTTCTGGACCCTCTGGTGTCCCCAGACTGGTCTTGCCCTGGGGAAGCAGTTCCTCCACTAAAGCCAGTGTCTATTGGATAGAACCAACTAGAA
Source organism: Sphaeramia orbicularis (assembly GCF_902148855.1). Taxonomy (NCBI): domain Eukaryota; kingdom Metazoa; phylum Chordata; class Actinopteri; order Kurtiformes; family Apogonidae; genus Sphaeramia; species Sphaeramia orbicularis. The sequence continues at coordinate 1,642,825 of NC_043970.1, read as the reverse complement.
CCACCTGTTCTGAGGACAGGGTCACAGGGGAGACCACTGGACTGAGCAGAACCACCAGGACCACATGAACAGGACTAAACCACCGGGACCACATGAACAGGACAAAACCACCAGGACCACATGAACAGGGACAAAACCACCAGGACCACATGAACAGGACTAATCCACTCCACGGTTTTACAGTCCACTGGTACACTATACTTCTAGATCCAAACGACTCTAAAACCACCTCATGAGAGCGGAAAAACTGTTTTGCGATCTTTGGCAGTTTTTGCGACATTTCGGTGTTTCCATTCCTAGTTGTCTATTGCGCAATTTACATTTTGCGCATTTCTGAGGGTCATGGAAACCCAGCTTTTGATTCTGATACTTCCCTCTATTCTTGCCTGAACACCTTTTGGGTGGATGCATTTACACAGAAAGGTTCCAATTCTGTTGAGTTATTCTAAAAGGTTTTTAGCTGTAAAAACTACAAAAAGTATTTCAAATTGAAAAGATAGAATCAGAAAACATTTGGTCCATTTTTACTTTATAAATGACCTGCTCTTAAAAAAAATGATTCTTCATAAATTTTCTGTGGATCAAATAATCAAGTTTATAACCATGTCACCCTTCAATAAGTCCCGCCCCCCTTGGCCTGTTAAGCTTTCACTCTTAACGTTATAAACAGTTTCAGTGAGAGACATTCCAAAGGGAATATATGAACATTTCTGTAACAATAGTTATGAAATATCAGAGACAGTTGGACTGAAAGGACTACAACATGCATATGTAAAATAGTTTACATACACACTTTACACACCCCAAAAACAGTTTTCTAAGACTACTTTGTTAACAACTGTGTGATAAGCTAGTTAATATTAGCATCTTACAATTAGCAACATTTTCATTAGTCAAATTCTGTTATAAATGTAGCTCTCAGATGCATATAGTCCTCTCTGTTACCTCTGATTTTTCAACACCATTATTCACAACATATTATTTTTAATCTGTTTGTTATGCCTAAGAGTCAGTTGATGTCTTTTACTGTGTTGTCAGCCCAGTAAAAAAAATATTAACACTAATGCTTCAGCTGGGAATGAGGTCTTCCATACTTTTGAATTCATATCTGGCATCTCTCTCTCCTTTAGAACAGTGATTCTCAACTGGTGGGTCGCAAATAATGTCAAGAAACACTAGTTGCACTTTACAAACTGAATTAATTTTGCATGAAAACACTGGACATGTTTAAAATGGCCGTTAGTGAAATGTTCTGATTGTTATGTCAGCTTTAGGATTAATGCTTCAATAAGTGACTGAATGCACTTTTAATTAATGTTTCAGTTTATGTTCAAATGGACCTAACTTAGTGTTAAAGGGAATAGTTCCATATTTATCATCTCCACCAGCTGGTCAGTTTGGTTTATCGTTAAACTTGTCTTCTGTGTTTTCATACTATGATATTCTGATATTATCTCAGGTTGAAAACACACCGTCTTTTATTAAATACATTTGAGAAGTTGAACTTTAACTGGGCCGTGGCTTGTCATTAGGGGGTGATGGTGGGTCCTGAAGTTCAGAACCAGTTCAGAACCACTGGATTAGAATATCTGTTGTCAAACTTGTAGGTTCTCTATTTTGATAGTTCTGCGTGTTCTGAAAATCTTGAAAGGCTTAGGCAGTGGGAAGGGGGGCTAGACTGGGTCACTCCCTTCAGCACTAGTTGCATCAACGCAGACAAATAAATACTGCTAGGAAAAAAAGTATCCCTGGTTTTTAATACAAAGCTCCTGCTATGAAGAAAGAAACTGCAGCAGGAAATAAAGGCCTATATAGAGTACATATCAGCTTCGTCCACTGGGTGATGGTAAGAATGGTGGGCACTGGAAGGTAGCACGTGTGGTAAGCCTTAAAGACAACGGACATTTGGCAACAAATGGCAAAACTCTGCCTCCATATGGCACAGCGCTAATAATATTATTACTAAGAACATTATCACCTCACAAGAATCTACAGTCTACACGCATTTGTACCTGAAACACTGTATAGAGTGCAGTCATATACGTCATAAACGTAACACCTTGGCAGACACTCTTTCGCTTCAGGCCGTCCTGCCCAACAAATAAATAACTGACTAAACAGCAAACAAAGGAGAATCTGTCCGTAAATGTAAACACCAAACAGTGAAGCGGTGAGAGGAAAGCATAAATACAAAGATTTGCTCTTACACCAAGTGAGCAACAGCTGGTGAGAGGAGTTCTTAAACCTCGCAACAATCAAGATCAGTTGACAGAGGAAGTATTAAGACAGTGAAACCAGCAGGAGAAACATCTACAGTATGGACCACATTTGGGATTTAAAGATAAATATGAAGACAATGATGAAAAAGTGCTTGATAATTCAGATTTGAGACTAAGAAATATTCATATATTGAAGGACTGTGATATTGCAATACTGCATCAATATGGACTTAAAGCTGTTTCACACCAGTGCAGTGCAAAAATGCAGACAAACAGAAAATCCACATTGGAATTTCTTGTACATGACAACTATCCGCACTGGGTCTAGTATGACTTATCTGTGCTGCCGTGTTTCTTTATCATTTAGTAAAAAAAAAACAAAGGGCATGTTCCACAGGAGCTCCAGTGATCCAGAAGCTCCACCACAGATCACATGGGACACTCAGAGTTGTTTAAACTGCTTTTTGCTATAATCTAACCGCTGTATCTGTGGTACTCTGGTAACAACATGCCTCAAAAATACTCGATGCCAGTTTAGGCCAAAGGTGTGTGTAATAGCACACAGAACCTTTTGGTGTCACCTGTGGTTCACATTGTATTTTAGATTGTGTAGGAGGGTTGGTATATTGAAATTAACCCTTTAGGCATCAAAGCTTTTTTGTTGCTTTTTTTTTTTTTTAAGTATTACATTTTGACATCAAGATTTCAAAAAGCTGTCTGTTTCATTCAGTTATGTTGCTTGTCACAATATTGTGACTTTGGTACTTAAAGGGTTAATAACATTATTTGGAACAATTTGTCAAATGTATAACTCCATATGTGGAAATTAGCAGAAATCCAAATTTCTTCCCTGTACTAATTTTTCACAATGCATTCCTAAAAAAATTACTGAATTTGTTCCTGTGCAAAATTTTTGCACAAAAATTCCTGTTTGGTGCGAAGCAGCTCTATCTTAACATTTTACATGCAAACGTTAGTGGTTCATTTGGTGTTGTGTTTAGATAGCAGTTGCTGTATTCGGCAGTAAGTAGGGTAAAGGCACACTGCTAATATTAGCATTAGCAAACTAGTATTTTAATTCCGCAATAGCTGAGGCAGTAAAGGACTGGACTAGCTCCTGAGGTGTACATGGCTGAAGTGCAGGCTCATTTTGGCTTAAAAAAACAAAATAAGCACTGTAGAGATTGTCAAGAGCCTTGGTGTTTGTAAAATGTGCCAGGCCAAAATCAAAAGGAGTGTAACAAATCTGAGAGAACTTAACAAGACATCATTCTGAAGCTGCACCGTTAGCTACAGCTAAAGGATAACATTAAACAAATGTACCTTCTGAATTTACTAAGGAACATTAACTTCACACACACTAGGATAGGTAGACTGAAGAGTGAAATGGATGCATTTGAAACATTTTCAATTGCATCCACTGGTGGTAAAATTATTTACAGATTCATTTGCTAATGTAAATGCTGGCAGTGCACATTTATGCTACATCTTAGCTTGTAACTCTGGAGTTGAAGGGTCACTGGAAAATGAATCCTAGTCTAATTCACTAATTTATTTACTTAATTCTGTTGCTTCTTTATGACATCCATCGCCACCTTGTTTACAGTAACGGAACATTTTGCAATATTAATAACCCTAATATCATAAATGTTGTGCTGGCAGATTCTTGCCAATACAAAGCTGTATTTAAGATGCTGTGAAAACCAAACTAACAGTAAAACAAACTCCCAACACAACTAAACTTTGGCTCACTGTCCCAATACATCCACTATCAACCCACATACAGTTTTAAGAATTCATAGATTATGCACAGCACTACAAGCACCACGTTCAGAGAGCAGTGACTGCACTGTTAAATAAGAAACGATACAGAGCCAGCCTGTCAGCACAGAAGCCTTGCAGTCGCTCTGACTGTTCAGCAGGTGTAAAAGTCACCAAACCCACGGTGCCGTCCTGCGCTCGGCCTGGACCCGGCTGCTTTCCTGGCGTGCTACAAGGGCCGGACACGGAGGAGTGAGCGTCCTGCTTGCCAAGTAATCTCCGCACACTTCATTGTACATGTGGTCCCTGCTGTGGCTGCACCAGGGACCAAGTGTGCTGTTTGCCAAAGCAAAATGAAGACCAAAGAAATCAAGCGTGTAAAGAGGTGATCAGGGCAAACTAAGAACAATAATCCTGAGGGCTTTAGGCTGCATCCATGTGTGAAACGTCACAGAAAAGAAACCAAAAAATACAAAGACTCGAGCAACCGATAGCCAGCAGCACCAACTGAAGCAGGAGCTACTTAATCCTCGGCCTTCTCAGCCGTTCCGTTCGTATCTTCATTTCTCTTTTATGATCTCTTCATATTTAGGTGGGGGGTCGCTGTATGAAGGCGCAGAGGTTTCGTCACCGCTGCTCTCCAGATGTCCTGTCACCTCTTCGTAGGACGGAGGAGGTGTAGCACCGGACAGCCTGGAGGCCACCGACAGAGACAAGTCCTGGACATAGAGAGCACGAGTGTTCTGCTGGTGGAGGCCGTGGGAGTCTCCTCCTCCACCTCCTCCTCCTCCTCCTCCTCCTCCTCCTCCTCCTCCTCTCTCAGCTCCGCTCACCACAACAGTGGGACGTGAGTTGGACTCGTGTGAGCTGTCAGAGTGCCCCGTCGTTTCCCGGTGAACCAGAATGCGCGGGAGGCTGCGGGTGCTGCGGTTATTGGCTAGGTAGCGGTTCTGGGTGTAGGCGGGCCGTCGACGCGTGGCCTTCTGAAGTTGGCACCTCCAAAGCAGGAAGAGGCCGATGATGATGAGCAGGGCCACGCCCAGCAGAGGAACCACCATATAGACGGTGTCGGCGCGCTCGGACCGGCCCTCGCTGTTACTGTTCACTGTGTAGACGCTGCGGGTTTTCCAAAACTCCATCTGGGAAGAAAGAAAGAGATTCGGGTTCTATGTTTCATCTTAACCCTCAAAAACAAATCACAATAGATGTTTTTTCTCCAGTAATGTGTCATTTTGGTGTGACAAATGTAAAGCAAGTGAAAGTACATTAGGTCTTTTTTTTCTGCCCCGTGCTTAATAAGTTTTTTCATCTGTACAGTATTATATGTAAGAAAACAATAACTCCTGATGTTCCAACAGTAATACTTGGTTGTTCAGATCAAAACTGGTTATGCTCCCAGTCAATCCAGCAAGTCATTATGTTAGGCCCGATTATTGCAAAGAGGGTCATTCTGAGGGAATGGAAGGCCGCAACATTGCCCAGTATGAATCTCGAAGAGATCCTGTACAATCTATCTGACAATCACAACAAGTTTACAAAGTCCTGGGGACCCTTTATTGATCACATTAAAAAGAAGAGACTCACCCTGAAACCTCAAAGGACTGACCTGTAGATTTAGCTCCATTTGGACCCTTGGACAGGCAGTTCAACAGTAACTGTGGTTAACAGGTTCCTCTATCAAGTCTATAAACCATTCCACCGTTTCACAGTGTTTGATGAAGTTTACCATTTTACAGTAAGCTAGCATTTTAGCTTCCCTCTGACCCCAGGGTTCCAACGGGTTTCTACAAGTTAAATTCAAGACTTTTTAAGACCTTTCTAAGACTACTGAGAACAGAATTAAATGTCCATTTCACTGCTTATTTCACGGCCATACTCCTAGAATTTAGGCAAATGTATTTATTTGCTCCAACGCCTTGATTCCCATTGTTCCGAATTGAATTCATTTCTTACACAAAGTTCAGCAAACTTCAAACCCATTCCCCTTCCCTCATGTCAGCCAGGTCCAGAAGGATCTTTTCTCCAACCAGGCATTATTAAATTTGCACTTCCCTGTGCTTATTTTTACCAGCGAGCTATCCCTTAAAGTTCGCAAAAGCTGTTTTCAGACCAATTGAGAACCATGCCGGTGCTGGTTCCCACACCTAATCTCAAACCAGCCGACGTGTTCACACCGAAAATCAGAGCGTTCAGGAATGAAAAATTTGGTTCCCAATGGGCACCAAGTCAAACTTGGTTTTTCAAAGCGAACTGTGGCGACATGAGTGGACGTCACCAGGCTGATGGGTGTTGTCCTGCTGAGAATCCATCTGTGGATTGGCCGTCGCTGCCATGTCCTGGTGCAGATAAATAATGATCTGTATTAAGAGTACAAATGTTCGCAGGTAGTCGATGATGCGATCCGCAGCACTGTTGTTATTTTTTCTGCCGTGAACCCATCCACTTTTGTATGGCCTTTTTTTTTTTAGTGGCGAAGCAACGCCCTCTGACGATGACGCATCATGGGCTCGCATAATGGTATGAACGCAGGCCGTTCATGGGAAAGCACTTCGGTTCCCAGTGTAACTGGTGTGGGAACCGGTTCCGACACCGGGCTGACCGGTCTGAAAACAGCTATAGTCAGTTTTCTTGGGCGACGCGCATGACTAACAGCTGCACATGTGTTGGACTGAATGTTTTATGATCATTTCTCACCAGGGGCTGAAAACTTAGTGACAGTAGGTTCCTAACTTCAATATAAATTATCAGGTTGGAACAGGAGAAAGTAATGCTGCGTTCCAGGCAACCAGTAAGTCATATTTTTCCAACCTTCTACCGGTGAAAATGCACTGGAATGTCAGTCAAACCTGTGACTTCCCACCCCTGAACTCGTACTAGATCCATGTTCTCCCAGTTCCGAGTTCTGACGTCACGTAGCAATAGTGGCCCTCCGTGGGTGTGGTGTTTATGCAGATTGTTTACTAAAACTAGAAGCACTCGGAGAGCGCAGACCTCCGCCAAGGCTGATCAGTGGCCCCCCCTGTGGGCCCCCCCACCCCTGATCACCACCAAAATTTAATCATTTCTTCCTTATCCCATTTCCAACAAACCCTGAAAATTTCATCAAAATCTGTCCATAACTTTTTGAGTTATGTTGCACACTAACGGACAGACAAACAAACAGACAGACAAACAAACAAACCCTGGCAAAAACATAACCTCCTTGGCGGAGGTAACAAGGTATTGTGCTGACATTATGTATCTGCAAATGTTCTGTATAATCAGCAGCTGCTCTACCGTTAGCTAGTTTTCAGTCCAATGAGTGCAAGAATAAATTAATACCAAATACGTATCCAAAAATATAAATAACATAACATAAAAGGTAGAACAGCTTCTCTTGCCTTATGCGCTGTTTTCCCTCCTCTGTTTCCCTCAGATAAGCAAAGAACAAACACCTTTGGGATAGAAATGATTGTAAATGAACATAACGTACGGTCCACCATGCTGGTTTGTTTGCATCTAGCTCCCACAATTCCTTGCGCTCAGGCAGTTTGGTGTGACTTGCCTGGAACGTTACAAAGTCGTGAGTCATGGTTTGAAGTCGTGACTTACGGGCTCAAAACGGCCTGGAACGCAGCATGAGTCGACTAACGTTCTTTGCAGCTTGGACATTTAACAGAGACATTTAAACAAAATACAGCCAACGTGGATGGCAACACAACTTAAGACCTACCGTATCAAATTTAATACCTTTAGGTATTGTGATCACTTGCTTTGTTTGCGCGTGTGCGTGCGTATATGCATACGTGTTTGTTTGTTTGTTAGCAAGATAACTCAAAAAGTTATGGATGGATTTTCATGAAATTTTCAGGAAATGTTGATAGTGGCACAAGGAAGAAAAAATTAAATTTTGGTGGTGATCAGGGGTGGGAGGGTGGGGGGCAGATCTCTTTTGGCAGAGGTCTGCGCTCTCCGAGTGCTTTTCTTGTTTTGTGGTTGTGTTAGCTACATAACACTATCACAATGACAGACACAAATCTGTATTCCACTTCAGAAACTAGTTGAGGATGTCCAAGTCCCTCCACTCACTGTTCAAGTCCTGCGTCCAGCACCTGTTTGTCCCCCGTTTATGTACGATACATGAAATGGTTCAAATACACTCACCGTCCTCTCTTTGTTCTCAAACACTTCATTGGCCTCTTCAAAGCTGCAGCTCTCCTCCACACACTCCCTCTCGATGTTCCCCTGTCGTAACTCCTCCAGGAAGCCATTGGCTCGAGGGAAACGCTTCAGGACGGAGTGAGCATCCTTACCAGTGAGGAACGCTACAAATGGCACAAACAAATCAGTGGTCATATCTAGGACACAGATATAGGGCATATTTACAGACACTGATGTATCTTCATATTTTTCGGAGTCATTACACTGGCTAAAAATGTTCATTAAATCATTTCAAAAAAACTAATTTTGTTACTTAGCTGTACTTAACCCTTTCATGTATATAGGTCACTACAGTGGACAGCTATTCTCCAGCTGTTCTCTTGTATATTCATGGGTTTCGTTGTTTTAGTTCCATATCAGCCAACACAGTGGACGCTCATGCATCATCACAAACACTGCAATCCATATCATTACTGTAACTGTGCTGTTCTTGATAAACCTGATCTGCAGTAACATGTTTGAATGTAAATCAATTGCTGTAATTAAAAGTTTTGTTTAACAAAAAGTTCTTTTTTTTTTTTGCAAATCATCTCCATGAACTGAGTAATAACTAGTCTTAGAGTATGATAAAATGTAAGAAAACATCAGATTAGCTGCATTAAAAATGTTTTTATTTTGCAGTTTTCACACATATCACTTTCTGGTGATAGGTTTTAAATACATGTTTCTTTGCTTCAAAAATTAAACACACGGTGTCCAGCTGAGTGGACATTTTTGTAACTCCATGAAAAATAAGTTCATTACAAATTTTCAACTGCATTGTTTTTTTCATGCCTACAGAGGAATAAAAACAAAAAATATTGACTAAGGTTCTCATAATTCATGCATGAAAGGGTTAATTTCACTACATAGTTCCTCATAATTAAGCCACAATCTAACATCACAAATGTAGATTCATTGCAATTGATGGGATATACAAAAAAATTATCATAGTACAATTTAATAATGATAATCACATAATGTTAACAAGGGAAATGGGTTAATTTACTGTTAAATAATTTTCAGGTTTTAAGGTTTTCCAGGCTCCCACCAATGGAAACACATAGTAATAAGGATCAAAAGGTCAAAGGTGAGACTGAACATCTGAATAAGAAGATGATTAGTTGGGATGTCTGTTTGTTTTAATGCTTTAAATGAGGAAATTATAGATTTAGGACTTAAAAATTGCTTCTTTTAAGGAATAAATACACAAGAATCACATGTGCCAAGAAGGTCACAGGAAATGACATCCAGACAGACAACACCAGCAACCAGGCTCTACAGCTTATGGTGTGTGTGAGGAGAATACGACCTTCACTTAAAACAGCAAGATAAGCAATAAACCTTATTAACGTTATTGATCAGAGGCTTAATACTCACCTACAGCCATGCTCCCACCTGCTACTCACACACCGACACACTGCAGACCTGCGAAAAGAGAAACAGGCCGAGTCAGACACAGCAGTCTCACTCACTGCCCAACACGTGTCCTTCATCAGTGTGTACTAAAGCTGAACAATTACACTAAATATTATTGAAACAGAAATACATTAGGAGTGTGCCAAAAATTGATTTATATAAAAATCACAAATTCTCATTTACTACAATTCAGAATCGATTAAAATGTCCCAAAATCGGTTTTAAAAAATTAAACAAATCCGCCAACAGTCTGCCTCCGTTTTGTACACACAACATCCTGACGTCATCACACAGCTGGTTCTGGAACGTACGCATGTGCGGTAAACGCCAAAACAAAGAGGAAACTAATGGAGGAGGAAAGAGAAATTCAACCAGCCCCGTCCTCGTTGAAGGCAAAGATTTGGACTCAGTTTGGTTTTTACCCACTGCCACTGCCTGGGGAGACCGAGGTTGACATGAGCTTCACAGTGTGTCAAGGTTATTATCGTTAACGAAAACTAACGAAATGATGAAAACTAGAATTGAGAAAACATTTTTGTTAACTGAAATAAATAAAAACTATAATTAAAGAAAAAAACGATAACAAACTGAAACTGTATTGTGTGCTTATAAAACTAACTAAAACATAAAAATTATGGATAAAATTCCCTTCGTTTTTATCTTTGTCAATGTCAGATTGATACGAAATCGATTTATTCCACTCTAGCAATTTTAGCTAGTGGTGCCATATGACACTTCACGGTCCATCACTTCTCGTCACTTGTGGTTTCCAGTCGTCTTCTGGTCCCCACTCTACCTGGAAACATGGAGACTAAAGTTGGGAGAAAGCAGCAGAGTCCTGTCTGGGATTTATTTGAATACGACAGCAATGAAGATAAAAGATACGATGAAACTAAAATTAATACTAAAACTAAACTAAAACTAAGCATTTAGCAAAAAAATGAAAACTAATAAAAACTAGCAAACCTGCTCTAAACACTCATTAAAACTAACTGAATTAGAGAAAAAAAGTCAAAACTAAATAAAACTAAACTATGATGAAAAATCCAAAGCTATTAGAACCTTGCAGTGTGTAAGGGTTGCAAAATGCAGATTTAGCTGTTCGGGAACACCACAAACACACCAGCTCACATCTTCAATTGCATATGCATTATAAGCTTTCAGTGTGTATATTTACGCCACGTAAAATAACACGCCATTAGCGCGATTAGCGGTAAGGTTTAGGTTTAGGGTTAGGGTTGGCGATTAGCGAAAGGATGAAAATACATACGTATAGCAATCAATCAATCAATCAAATTTTATTTATATAGCGCCAAATCATAACAAAAGTTATCTCATGACACTTTACATATAGAGTTGGTCAAAACCAGACTCTAAGCCAATTTACAGAAACCCAACAGAATCCTCCAGGAGCAAACACTTGTGACTGGTGACAGTGGTGAGGAAAAACTTCCCTAAGTTGTTGCATTAGTACGCCAAATGCAACAAACTGGGGTCACATCCAACAGTATTTGATGAGCTCAGTCTGTCAGCTGCATCACCCAGAGCTGAAGGACACGGTGACACAGTCAGCCACCAGCAGCAAACCAACGCACACTGCTGCACCAAACCAAACTCCTACCAAGCACGGATAAATGTTTAAAACTGAATAAATGTGAAAAAGACATTTGAATGTGTGCATTTGTCATTCTGTCTTGCAAAGCAGAGTGGAGTAGATCATGAGGATCCTTTATGAATCATTATGAATTGAAAATCATTTTGAACTGAAAATCGATTTTGAATCGAATCATAGCCCAAAACATCGGAATCGAATTGAATCGTGAGATAGTAAAAGATTCCCACCCCTACAATATACGTACATCTAAAAAAAACAAAAACAAAAAAACAATATATGTACATCTAAAAAAAACAAAACAATATATGTATATCTAAAAAAAAAACAAAAAACCAATATATGTACATCTAACAAAAACCCAAAACAATATATGTACATCTAATAAAAAAACAAAAAAAACAGTATATGCACATCTGTAACTGAGAACAAGGCTTTGTTCAGAGTGATTCCTGGAGGAGGTTTTTTTTTTCAGTCATTAGCTTTAGTGCTCCATCAGATCAAACAGGAGCGCTGACAGGCTTTTGAGAACAGGAATGTGCGTCACATACTGTTTGCATGAAACTATATCCTACCAGCACAGTGTTCTACCAGCATGTCCACAGTTCTGTCAGGGAACTGATCACTATCTGCATCTGATCTCTCACTCCACACTGTCAATGGCACAACCAGATAACACACACACACACACACACACACAGATAACACACACACACACACACACACACACACAGATAACACACACACACACACACACACACAGATAACACACACACACACACACACAGATAACACACACACACACCTACCTCTTGGGTTAAATATGAAAGATTTGTGCCTGTTTGAAGTTTGTTTAAGAGCCTGTTTTGTGAAACCCTTTCATTTCCTGTTATCATCTTACTCTATATCTAAGATAATATTAGCTACTGTTGCACGTTGAGTTCCTTTACTTTCATGCTATCATTTCACTCTTACTCTGAACATGACACTGAGCCTGTTTACATTCACACCCATGCTCCGGTCATTATCCAGTGTCTAGAGTTATCAGATTATTCCAGTGATCATGTAAACAGTATAATCTGATATGTTTTATCAGATAACAGCAGTAATCTGATTATCGTAAATCAGATTAACACACCTGGATTTCTCCCCAACACGCGGAGGTCTTCCTGCATGAATACAGGTTAATCTGATTTATTTTGTTTTTTTAAGTCTGCGCATGCGTAAACACAATTAAAATTGTAGAGAGAAGTTACGTAGTCAAACATGAGTGCCTTAAACTGCATAATTTTTGGTCAGCTATATTTGAACAGTTGTCCAAAGCTTACTCTAGAGCAGGGGTGTCAAACATGCGTCCCGGGGGCCAAATGCGTCCCTCCAAAGGTTCCAATCCGGCCCGTGAGACGAATTTGCAAAGTGCAAAAATTCCACTGTCCAGGCTGTGGAACTCATTTTAGTTGCGGTTCCACATACAGACCAATCTGATCTACAGTCAAATAATAACAGCAGAAGAACCGACAAAAAACAATGACTGCAGATTTTCTTCTCGGTTTGATGTGAAAAAAATAATATTACACTATTGGCTATAAATAATGACAACTTCAAACTTTTTGTCTTTGTTTTAGTGCAAAAAATTACATTAAATTATGAAAATATTTACATTTACAAACTATCCTGTAACAATAAAATGTGAATAACCTGAAAAAATATGAACAACCTGAAATGTCTAAAGAAAATTAAGCACAAGTTTAACTATTTTCTGCCTGTTCCTCTGTGTTTAGTGTCTTTGTAGATCTGATCCAGAATGCACATGGAGAAATGATAAGTTGAGGCATAATTTTCTTAAAATTTCACTTATTTTTCTTAAGAAATTTCAGTTTTTTCAGGTTATTCACATCTTTTTTGTTTGGATGGTTTATAAAAGTAAGTATTTTCATAATTTAATGGGGGTTTTTGCACTAAAACACAGACAAAAATTTGCAGTTGTCATTATTTATAGATTCTGTTCTTATTTTACTGGTTCGGTCCACTGCAGATCAAATCGGCCTGAATGTGGAACCTGAAAGAACATGAGTTTGAGAGCCCTGGTTTACAGTCCATCAGCCCAACTGTGACCCGACCGTCCTTGGATGCTCTGCCCAGACTTCTGATCTTCTGCATGGCATGCAGGTGCCTCTGCACCTACGGATGGTGGTGGCTCAGAATCGTATTGTCCTAACCTGAAAGTTTACCACTCCACCCTCCGTTGCTCATTGGCTCAGTGAGATGTTATCAGTTATTCAAATGGAAAGCCTGCGCCTGCACAAACCCAACGAACAGAACAGATCTGAGAGGACTTGGGGACCCTTCGTAGCTCAGTGTCAGGTGTTACAGTGTTGTGTGAAAACTTTTTTTTTGTAGATTACCCTCAGTATTTTAATCTGTCAAAATTACGGACGGCCTTCAGAATTTTCCGTCATCTTTAAAAAAAAAAAAAAAATCTGTCAATGACAGAATATTTTCAGTTAACACAACCTCTGGGATGCACAATAACTATCAACTCCAATAATTATCAGTCCGATATTGAAAAAAATTACGTCATTCAAATAATTCTGATAATTAAAGTTTTCACCAATGCAGCCCATAATAATAAATCTAAATTGCTTAGATTTGGTGCATTTCACCAGTACACAGTGCACGTTGTTGCCGTGCCAACCACAAAAAACTGAACGTAGCTTAATGTGGGAAAACAGCGGTCGATTATCACCAAATTCTGTCTGTGACATAAATAGTCTGAACTGAAAACCCTTGGTCTATTGTCCATCTGAAGCAGACAGAGGCTTTAGGTTCTGTAGAAGCCTTTATTGGACTAGTAACAGAGTTTAACACTGACTGGAAAGAAGACGAAAACAACTGGAACTATGGGAACTATTGGTGTTTGGTATCGGTATTGGTTATGAGAAGCAGGAAGTTATTGGTTATCAGTATCGGTTGTAAAAATCCCTACAATAAATCCTAGCCTTAACACAACAACAAACACACACAACACCAACTTGCTTCTCTTACACAGTTATAATTTCCATCTAAACTCAACATTACGGTATAGAAGTACAGAAAAATCACAGACTCATACCAAGAAAATGTACTCTGATTACCAGGAAATCAAATCACATCCACTACAGCAACACTTCACTGGTTTCCAGTTTCACATTTGGCAGTCAGATAATGACCTCTATGCACAGATGACTGTCTGACACGGGCTACTGCCTGGCTCTAGCCTCGTTTCTTCTTTCCCAACTGGTTTCTACAAGTACCAGCGCGCATTAGACGTTTGTCAAAACCCCCAGCCTTGATACCAGCCAAGCCTCAGCAGGAGTAGGCACGAAGAACTCCAGCAATGAGCCATGACGGCCTACTTGTGTGACAAGAAGTGGGTTGATGTTGCGTCCAAGGATGCCTGGGCATCTTTGGTGTGAAAGTAGGCTGCTGAATAGAAATGTTTCAAGAAGGAAAATAATTCATGTCTTTGTGAGACATACAATTTCTTTGTGTTTTGAAGTGTTCTGAGGATGCTTTCTGACAGACAGTTAGGGCTGCTCGATTATAGAAAAAAACAATAATCACGATTATTCTAGCAATAATTTAAATCACGATTATTAAACATGATTATTTGTTAACCTTAAAGTTGTTGGGTTTTTTTCTTGCAAAACAATGTAAAATACAATCTTTAAACATAAATAAAGCTTTTAAACACTAAAACAAAGTATGTTCACTTTTGTACGAAACAAGAAAAATCTTTGAATGCAAATAAGTATTGTGTAAATTCAAGTATGTTTCCTTTAGTAAACAAATAGTGCACTGTAAATAAACTGCTATAGACTTGTCATAGAACTGTAGCAATAAAAAAAACTCACGTAAAGTGCAAATTATAAATTCAAGTATGTTCCATGTAGTATGAAACACGGTAAATTATATTTGTATATTCAGGTGCATGCCATGAGGTTTCAGTTAAGACCTTCTGTATACATCAGCCATCTATAGAATACGCACGTTGTGCTCTACAATGCAACGACCATGCACCACACAGAAAACCAACATTAAGCCAGTGTCACACCACACATCCAACAATACGCGACATTAAGTAAATACTAAAAAAGGCTACTCTGAGTAAGTGATTCCATACAGTTGAATTAGACTTGCCTTTTTTGTTTACAAGTGCTTCTGCTGTGATTCTCCTGCCATTTTTCAAGATTGCTAGGTACAACTTTCCTGGTGGGGTGGACCTGCCGGCTAGCTGTTAGCTGTAGCTTAGAGGGGGGCGGGGCAGAGCAGCTCATGGTAGCTTGCGTGCACATGAATTAAAACAACTCAAAATTAGTAATTGTTTTTTCTCGATTACATAATTTTTGTAATCGTTGAGTGTAATAATCGAAATCGTAATAGAATTTTGATTAATTGCACAGCCCTACAGACAGTTATCTATTTTCAAGTCTAAAAAGTTTGAAGACTCACAATTACTTCTCCGTGCTAAAAATCTTACCTTTAGGCCATTGATGGTTATAATTTTCGTCTAATTTTCCTTTAGTGTGAGGCCGATGACAGATCTTCTGCGTGTATTAGATTCCTTGCAGTTTCTCTGGCTCAGACAACATTAAATACATCTATTCAAATATGGCTGAAATGTAGCCAGAAGCATTGAATGGGTCATCAGGGTGCTGGCGTATTTTCAAAGGTTAAATACTGCTCTTTGTTCAACTCTGCCATGGTAGTCAAGAATAAAAATTACAGTACAGCAACAAATGACCACAGATGTTATTATTAGAACTGAATGCCAACACTTCCCTGTCACTATCCCAAATAATTTCGGCTGCCAACCACTGACATTAAAAGTCAGTATAAGGTTCTATTCTCCACCATTATGGACTGAAAATAGTTCTCAAACAGCACCAGCTTGGTCTTTTAAATATAATCCATGGGTCTGTACTTTTTGCTGCTGTCAAATTATATTGATAACAAGTAGGCTACTTTTTTTTTCCACCGCAGTGTGTAAAATATTACACCATTTTGAAATGAGACCTCCCCAACTACCCGATCCATACTGGAGACCTGATTTGTTCTACATGTAGAACATCCTTCCATCAGAATTTTGAGATAAAGTACTGTTCATTTCTGTTCAACATTTATTTTTAACAATACCTTTAGTTTTACTATTACTAAAGTAAAAATTATAATAATTGTTTGTCCAATTAGGTTCATACTGTCTACTAGAACTTATACAGACTTCCTTTTCTTATTTGTCAAACAGATGGACAAATAAGAAAAGGAAATCTGTCTAATAATTGTTATTAAATGCCCACTCTTTTGTAAAGCCTGTCTACTATCTATGTGGTCCTACTACTAAATATAAGATTAACGTTTTCTTTATCAGTTAAATAAAATGAGGTTCCCAACAAACAGAATCTCAAGAATCATGAAGGTTTTGAAAATAATTTTTTTGAAATTTTCCATAAGTCTGACTGACCCGACAAACTACTGTTAGCTTGCTAGCTAATGTCAGCTGCTTTTTTAATCAACATTTTCAAGTTGATAACAAAAGTAACCTCATAATTCATTAATATTAAAAACAAATGGGTGACAATGGGGACCTTTCTGTGTGGAGTTTGCATGTCCTCCCTGTGTTTACGTGGGTTCTCCAGCTTCCACGCACCACCCAAAGACATGCACTAACAGGTTAATTGGTTCATCTAAATTGTCCGTAGATGGGAATGTGAGAGTAGTTGCTTTTTCATTTATGCTCAAATTTCACAAATATAACTTGCGCATAAAAATTTGCCAAATGGAAAAACGACAATTTCGCAAAAACTCTTGTTTTATGATAAAAAGTTTTTGCACTTACAAAGGTGGTTGTTCGGGCGTAGCGAAATTGGCAGCTATACTGCGCAAAACTGCAATAGAAAGACCTTTTTGTGCAACTAAAGTCACATGACCAAAAAAAACAAGATGTTGACAGATGTCACAAGTAGGGCTGTGTATTGGCAAGAATCTGACGATACGATACAAATCACAATACTAGGATCACAATACGATATATCACGATATGTCATGATACTGTTAAAAAGGCAATGTATTGTTTGTTTGTTTTTTTAAATGATCATTTCCTGGACGAATTGAATTACACCAGAAATATGCACAAATACTAAACACATTTTTATTTGATCACAACAGGATCTAATGCTATATCACAAAATGTTCCTGTGTTCAAACTGAAATTCTGTTTTACAGACATTATAGTTTCAGATCCTGTTCAAATGTTCATATTCTAGTAGTTCAGAACTAACATCAGAACAGTATTTTTGTGCAATCTCAACAAAGGAACAAGCATCTGCCTCTCAGACAGTAAAAAGTGCTTTTAGGATGCTTCAAATAACCATTATTTAATAAAACAGAGTTAAACAATAATAAATAAAATATAAAACACAAAAAAAAAACAAAAATTAACCTCTAAAATATCTGTATTTGAATGAATACCTGAAAATATCGATACAGTACTTTTTAATATAGATTCAGTATAGAGAAATTAAATATCGCAATATATTGCAGGACCGATATTTTCTTACACCCCTAGTCACAAGAGAAGAGTTTAAAACAAACATGGCGCAGTATGTGTGGACACACGAGGAAACCCAATCATTTTTGAATTTAGTATAAGATAGAGCACTATAGAGTATAGAGTACCATATATCTGTAAATCAACGTGATATTTATGTTCGGCGCCATGTTTATGGAATGATTTCTCATGACATGACGCGATAATAAACAAGCAAATCAGATTTGTCATTTAATGGAAAAATCGACATTACACCCTTCTGTTTATATCGGTAAAGTTTTGCGCATATCCGACAGAAAAGCGACTACTGATTGGTTGTTCAACTCTATATGTCAGCTAAGCGATGAACTGGCAACATATCCAGAGTGTACCCTACTTTCACCCGAAATGTAGCGGGAATAAACTCCAACACCCCCACAGAGCATGTTAAATATTACTGTCCCCTACTATGTCTGAGGGTGGACGAGTCCTTACCCTTTCTAATAAAAAGCCCAGAATGGACTACAAAAACAGTGACTTCAGCATTTTCATGTCCACCGTAGTTGAGGGTGAGGGGGTATTCAGTAGGATGCAAACTGAAACTTCACCACTAGTGACATGAGATTGAACCTTCACATTAGTTATTAGAAAAACACTACTATTGACTAGTTCAGGGCTGTCAAACTCATTTTAGTTCAGTTCCACATTCAGCCCAATTTGATCTCCAGTGGGCCGAACCAGTAAAATAATACCAGTGAAAAAAGTAAAATTCTATTATGATCAGGTTTACGTCTACAAAGTTTCCTTAAAAATCTGAATAACATAAACAACTTGAATTGTCTTAAGAAAAACAAGTGCAATTTTAACAATATTCTGCCTCGGTTTATCAGTTTATCATTTACACATGTGTGTTACAATCACACAAAACATTTAGTAACAGGCAGAATATTGGTCAAATTGCATTTACTTTTCTTAAGACATTTCCGTTTGTTCATATTTGTTCAGGTTATTCACATTTTTTTTTTATAAAAGTATAGTTTGGTAATGTAAACATTTTCATGTAATTTTACTTTTTTTACACCAAAAAAACAAAGAGAAAATTTGGGGTTGTCATTATTTATAGGTTATTATGATAATATTTTACCGGTCTGACCCACTTCAAATCTAATTGGACTGTATGTGTCTGTATGTGGAACCTGAAATAAAATGATTTTGACACCACTGATTGTTAATATCTTCAGTGTAATTTTTGCATTTCATAGATTCATCCTACGGGCCAGACTGAACCCTTTGGTGGGCCGGATTTGGCCCCCCAGGCCGCATGTTTGACACCTGTGGACTAGTTTCACCTTCAAAGATTTGATGACTTTTATTCTGTAATATTCTGAGTTTAACATTTTAGGGTTTGGGATGAGTTTATTTATTTATTTATTTATTTTTGTTGCAATTTTATACACACACGCACACAAATCATAACAATTCAGCAGTAACACCTGAGAATCTTCACTTGCAGCCGGACAATTTTTCATAACAAAAACTGTGAACGTAAATGTAAGAAAAACAGGTGGGAGTAGATAGAATATGCAACATGTCCGATGAACAAAATCTCAAATGAAATACTGTTCTTTATGTTCATTCTGGTTCTTTCATTTCTTGAGCTTTAGGATTATTAAAAACTGTTATGATCTTAATTTTAGGTTTTATCTGTCCGATACGAGTCCCCTGGGAAACAGGCAGACTTTTAATTATTAATGCATGACACTGCTCTCTAAAATATTACAGGAGGGTTTGGATGTGCAGGCAGCCCCCATTTAGCCCTACGATGGCAAATATAGGCTACTATAAATATAGACGGAGAGGGATGGAGAGGAATAGGGTGGATGGGGTTTCCATGGCAACAGAGACGGAGAAAGGAAAAGGGTCCAAGTTGAATAAATAAGGATACTGCGAGAAGACACTTTTTTAGATATCATATCTATGTAGAACAGGAAAATATGTTGACTGTATCCTGAAATAGTCATTAGTGACAGTAGAGCTTTAAGACACACACACACACACACACACACACACACACACACACACTCACTCATACGCAGACAAAATGCCTGCTGTTCATCAAGTAGCATCATGTAGAATAATAACCCACAACTGAGAGCCAAAAGACTGTACATGTATGACTTCACCCTCTCCAGTCCAAATCCAAAGCCTGGTCTTTTCACTCAGTCACTGAACAGACATGGTGCCTGTGTCATGTGTGCTCATGCTTCTATGACTGCAGATGAAAAATTCATACTCATGTTGACTTTAAGTCGTTTTTCCCCAAAGGTTTAAGGCAAACAGTGTGTCCCATTTTTGAAGAAACAACATTAAAGCATCACAAGATTTCCATGAACGGGCATGTAACGGTCCGGCCGCATGTCCTAACTTGTTTTAAAGGTAGAAAATCAAACATCTTGCCTACCTTCATTCCGCTTGAGAAAAGCCTTTTCCTTTCCATCCCCGACTCCAGTGAGGGAACTCCCACATGAGTCACTAAGGTGACTGGGATTGACGCAATCTGGGACCAATAGGAACGGAGGATTCCCCGATTCTGGCCAATCATAGCCCCGATAAATCCCTGATGACGTAAGGGGAAGGGGCGGGAGCAGAGTGTCTACTGTCAAAGAAAAGACAACAAAAAGACAAAAGTGTAACAAATTAAGGAGAAAATAGACGAAGAGAGGACTTCTGAACGGACACCAGGGCTTCATGAAAGGGGGTTGATGTTCCACACGGACTGCGGTTTAACAGAGACACAGAAATGAGCATGTACCGGATCTCCCGCCTCTAGACAGCTAGGACATGTAGCACCGGGGGCAGACACAACTCCGCCAAGCCACACCTTGGACGCTTGGACTCGGTTTCCCAGCAGTCTACGCGCGGAGTCCTCGAGAGTTTTTTTTTTTTTTTTTTTTTCTTAAATTCATGTTCGCAGAAAGGCACATTTGGGTCCGACCATGCGAAGGTTTACATCTAGATCAAAAAAAAAAAAACAACAACAACAAAAAAAAAAAAATTACAATCACCTTTTGAAGACTTATATATTTTTAAAGTTTTTTCCCCCCAACTTTATTAATCAAAATCTAGTCATACATTCAAACGAATTCCATAGAAAAAGACTTTTTTTTTCAAACTGAGCAACAACATCAAACTTATCTGAACAGTATTTGTAAAAAAAAAAAAAAAATTATAAAAATAAAATAAATAACTAAATAAAGTCAGAGGTCTAATCAGAAATCAGTACATTTAAATTTTCAAACACAATCAAGGTTTGTTTGGTTCTAACATGTTTCAGTGTTTTTTTGAAGTTTGATATTTCATTTAGGTAAATTAAGAACAGTGTGTGTGTGTGTGTGTGTGTGTGTGTGTGTGGGGGGGGTCATAAATCTGCATCTGTGTATAAACTGTTTAGCCATAATGATTAAAGTGTTATACATAATTTCTCGTTTTTTGTTTTTCATTATAACTCCAAATTTATTCATATAGTTACAATAGTCTTTATTCTACTGTTCTATACATGTTCTAGTTCAGTTATCTGTGCATGTGTCTCCCCCTACCTCCCCCCTCTCCACCCTCTCCCCCAGTCTCTCTCTATCTCTATTGCTCTCTCTTTTCTCCTCTTTTACTTTCTCTCTTTTTTACTTTTTTCTCTGTCATAAATGTTTGCTCCTGGAGGATCTGTTGGGTTTCTGTAAATTGGCTTAAAATTTGATTTGATTTGATCTATCTCCCCTTTATGTGAAGCACTTTGTAACATGTTGTTTTAAAAAGTACTATATAAATAAAGCTTTACTTACTTACTTTAATGTCTTCATACTCCAGTTTGGGCGATTGAGTGTCCTTCTCAGATGTCCAGTCTTGAAATGCTGTCCAAAATGTCCTGGTGTATGAGCAGTCAATCTATATTTTTAAAGTACATTACCTCTAGTGTCCAGCACAAGTTTTATTTTTTAGAAAAATGGTTTAAAAATACTTAGATGACATTATATTCAGCATACATGTATGTTTGCATTCTTTGCCCATCAGTGCAATTCAAAGCATAACTTTTATCCTGTTCTATTAGACCTATATTATACTGATGATCATTTGAAAGGTCCATTTAAAAACCTTTTGCTACTCTTTTTACAGTGGTTACAAATATCTAATGAACTGAAAGGAAATCTGTTAAAAATGTATATTAAATTAGTTTGAAACCATGGCTTTTGAAACCATGTCAGATGTTTGAAGGGACTATCTTTATTCTGTTGTTTTTATTTGGTAGTGGTTTATTGTTCTTATTTATCTATTTTATTTATTTATTTTGTTGTTTTTAATTGTATGGCTTTTTAATCTATTCTTGTATTTCATTCTTTTTATTTGGGTTTTATTTATTCTTCTGTATAGAATTTTTTTTTTTTTTGTACAGTTTGAATGTCTTTAAATTTATTCTGTATTTTATTCTTCTATTTTGGTTTTATTTATTCTTCTGTACAGCACTTTGGTCCACTGCAGTTGTTTTAAAGTGCTTTACAAATAAAGTTGGATTGGATTGGATAGTTTATGAAGGTATTTGACTTTGTAGATATTATATATGCAATGTATATAATAAATATGCAAAATAAACCATTGAAACTTGTAATTCTTCTCCCTTGTCCATCCGTTACCCCAACACTTAGTAAAACTCTTGCCATTTTATGCCCTTATATATTGAAAAAATACAAACAGTTGTGCAAAATAGACACCCTAGAGGACCAACAGTAAAGATTTGATAGTTTTATATAAATTGGAACCACACTTTCAGGCAGGTTTTATAAAGTGGTCAGAAACAGATGATCATTTTCTGTCCATCTGTTACTGAAGGGTTTTTACTATTTTTAAGCCAGAAAATGAGGTTAAAACATTTTTTTTCAATCACACATCTAAAAGTGCTCATTATTCCCTGCAAAATGACGTATCATTCGTCTTTCTACCATAAATAGTTGTGAAAAGACAAATGAAAATGTAGTAAGACTGTCCATCCGGCACCACTTTTCCAGCCCCATATACAACAAAACCATGGAATAAAAAATGTTAGTTTTCCCTGTAACTGTCTCATACATTATGGCCTGATGGATATAAACAAACAAAAAAAAAAAATTAAAATGAACCAAAGCTACAAACTTTATACTTGCATAGATTTGTACAGTAAATTTAAGCACAAATTAAACTTATCATAACATTTTATTAATTTAAAAAAAAAAAAAAAGCTTATCTGTATATTATTTAAATGATTGTATTTCTGGTTCTCCTACATTTCAGCAAAAATTGTCGTTTTCATTCACTCCAAGTAGATATATTTGTTACATTTCTTTACATTTACTTATCATTTAGACCTATACTCTAATCTACCCTGTACTGTAAAAAGTAGCCTAAAACTAAAACTACTTTAGCAACTTTAGAACTTTTTCCACCACCGTTTAAAATAGTGTTTCCCAAAATTTTTTTTTCTATGGATCCACTTGTGACACAAATATATGACAGTAAGACAGGTGAGTATGTGCATAAATGATAAATGATCCTGACATATTTTAGACCGTTTTGTCCCCCACTTGTAATATTATCTAAAACTGGTAAAGCAGCCATTTTAAAGACATATATTTTGGAAATCTCAGCATTGTTTTATACATTTTTTTGCACAAACATACAACCACATACATACACACACACACACACACATTTTCTCTCTCTCTTTATATATATATATATATATATATATATATATATATATATATATATATATATATATATATATATATATATATATATATATATATATACACTAGTCAAGATTTGCTAGGGATCAGTTTTATATTTGCACAATAATTGATGTTGTATAATATTTTGGGTGACTTCATATATTATGTGTGTACTTTGGCTAGTCATGTAAAGCAGAATGGACCAAAAGGTAAAAAAACATACATTTTTATTGCACTTTCAGGCAAAAGGGTGATACAACCCTAGAAATTAGAGTTCACAGCAATTACTCTTCCAATTCTGTTTTCACTGAAACCACTCAGAATGTTCTGAAACACATACGGTGTGATGTCAATAATGTGTGTGGCCACCATCCGCATCCGTAGACTGCACTCCACTGGGAAAATAAACTGTCAAGTTTCCACAATTACACCCCCGAATATAGCAAAGTTATAGTCCTGATCCTTATCAAATGTTGACTAGAGTATATATATATATATATATATATATATATATATATATATATATATATATATATATATATATATATATATATATATATATATATATATATATATGTGTGTGTGTGTATATATATATAGTCGTGGAAAAAATGATTAGACCACCCTTGTTTTCTTCAATTCCTTGTTCATTTTAATGCCTGGTTCAACTAAAAGTCCATTTGTTTGGACAAATATTATAATAACGACAAAAGTAGCTCATAGCAGTTTAATTTCAGAGCTGATCTCTATCCATGTAACATGTTTTCTTGATAATAACCAAAATCACTTCAGTTCTTCCATCAGTATCTATGTCACTGTACTGACAAAAACAGTGCTTTTAGTCGTTCCACGTTTTCTTTTGTGTTTTAGTCACATGAAACACACAGGAGTTAGGACTGGATTGGATAACCATTGTTTTTGATGACTTTTGATGGTCTAGTATTTTTTTCTGCAACTGTATATAAAAATTAATATAATATACATTGAAAATATGATAATGAGACCAAGTAAATGTCTTTAGGAGGAGTTCCTACAGTCTCGTTTTTTTTCCACTGCTGCTTCTTTTTGAAAGTTTATGGAAATGCTCATATTTTTCAATGACCCAAACAATATCTCCAACTCTTTGTTAATGGCCATTTAAAACACACTGGTTTTATTAATACTGTTTTATTAATGTTATTTCAACTTGTTTATTTTAAGTTGAACTGGCACATAGTCGGTTACAACATATTCTGAGTTTGAAATTCAAATAGAGGGAAATTTTATCATGAAATTTCACTAAAATTCAACCATTAGATCATGATACACTGTGAAGCTTCTAAACAGTCGACTGTACATAAACGAGCCCCATCTTCAGCATTAAAGACCACATACTTCTTACATACCTCTTTGATGCTAATAATTTTGCCCTTTGTGTAAGATTTCAGATGCAGGATTCTCCAGAACAATCATTTTGTCACCGTTTTCCTGATAGTTTGACTTTTTTCTCCAGTACAATTATAGGCTGCAGTGTGAAAACTATTTTTCTCCCCTGCTAGATTTGAAGGACAAGTTTTCTTTACAGGGGTGAACGTATTTCCCATGATACCATCTTAAGTTACGACCGTAAACTGACACCGCCTCCGCCTCCAAGGGGCTCGGGTCATATCTGAAGTGGTAGCCTAGACAACAGCAGGGGCTTCCACTGACCTTTGACCCACCCTCTGGAGATAATTCTCCAGGGATTAGCTCATTTATTCTCTGCTGTCTTTTTTGCCTCCGTCACACTAAGTCTCTTCATGGTTTTCTAGTTCACAGCGTACTATGTTCACATTCTTGCAACAGTACTACAGGTCTAACCTTTCCACATTCTCTATATTTAAATCTTCATTTTCCGTCTGGTCTTTTCTCTTGAATCAGAAGTACAGAGGGCAAACCCCCGCTCTTCCTTGATGAACATCAAAAGGTTGCACGGAGAGATAGTGGTGGTGAAAACCTCCTGACTATTACACAACCAACAGATAACTGCTGAGTGATAAAGGAAACAACAAAGTGTGGTGTTTATCCTGCTCTGATTATTACCTCTGATCATGTTATCACAAAGAAGAAGATAATGAAGAAAACAGATGAGCACCATCTATTCCCAAAATCGGTTATTTTTATTTGTTAAAACAACCTCAGTTTGGACAGTGTGTAGACAAGATGAGACAGATGCTCTAAATGTATAAAAATAACATAAATATGTTTTTGTACAAGGTATACACAATCATAAGTTAAAAATGGGAGCGGATTACATTCTATGTACAACTGGCAAAGGACTCACACCCTGAGATTTGGATTGTAAACATGATAAGCGTCCCAATATGGGAGAGCATGACATGAGAGGCTTCACTTTTCTTCTGGCACATTAAAAGAGAACGTGCAGATACTGCATACCATCGCACAGTCGTGTTGTACCGAGCATTAAACGCCGCTGTTGCATGCAGTAAATACAACAGGGAATGAGAGACCGCTGAACTACATGAAACATGAACATGGAGAGCGTCGTCCGATGATCTTCTGCTCTCAAATCTTCAAATCCTCAGAGAGCTTTGAAGGCAGAGCGTCGCGAAAACACTCAAATAAAGTCGCTTTTATCTGCGACTTCTGCTGTGTGTTCACCCCGTCTGCCACCTACCACACTGCTCGACTTTACTCCTTATCTGTAAAATGTCTCACGCACCTTTTAAAATGCAGTTTAACACCAATAAAGTGTGAATGAAATGTGCTTCAAAAGCCCAATAAATGTGAAACAGTCACTGCGGGCGATGGAGCAGACTGCAGTCTTTCTGGAGAAGTGACTTTTCACAAAGACGCAGAGGCTTTCCCCGTCGTTCAGTTGAAGGGTGTGAAGTGAGACTGCTGTTTGAGGCATTCCTCAGAATCGCTGCCCTCGTCACAGTCCTCGTCGTCGTCGTCCTCGCTGTCGGACTCCTCGTAGAAGCTGATGGTCGCTTGGATGGGGAAGTTCCTCAGCAGGGCCTCTCCATCGCTGTACAGATAGTCGAAGGACTTGGATTTAGGCCAGAACAGTCTGTTTGTCAAGAGAAAGAGAAGACATGTTCAGAGTGCTGTTAATCACAGCAGACAAAGTTTGATTACACTTGAGGAATCATGAA
Organism: Sphaeramia orbicularis; assembly: GCF_902148855.1. Classification (NCBI taxonomy): domain Eukaryota; kingdom Metazoa; phylum Chordata; class Actinopteri; order Kurtiformes; family Apogonidae; genus Sphaeramia; species Sphaeramia orbicularis. The sequence goes on along the minus strand of NC_043970.1, from coordinate 1,616,180 downwards.
GTTTCAAAAAATAACTGAGCTTAAAGGTGTATGGGTGAAAAAGACAAATGAAGTCTTCTGCAACTTTGGAGACAATAAAATACTTCAATAAGCAGTAAACAAAGCTCAAGAGTCTGGTGGAGCGATTACTTTAACTCTAAAACAATGAGCCATTCAAATGCAGTCATACACCAAAAAAAGAAAAAGTACTTATGGATGTTATAGAGCAAATCAAACGAAGGTGAACATCAGTGTCAAAAATTAAAGTTTCTTCTATCATTTCTCAAATAGGCTCATTTTTTAGCTTAAGAACTCTATTTTATGGAACTGTTCACAAAATTTCAGTGCCACTCAGGAAAAAAAAGATATAACTGATAATGTTATAAAGTTATACTTCTGACATATATGTAAATGCACTATTAACTATAATAATAATATTAGTTCAGACTCATATATGTAAATGCACTATTAACTATAATAATAATATTAGTTCAGACTCATATATGTAAATGCACTATTAACTATAATAATATTAGTTCAGACTCATATATGTAAATGCACTATTAACTATAATAATAATATTAGTTCAGACTCATATATGTAAATGCACTATTAACTATAATAATAATATTAGTTCAGACTCATATATGTAAATGCACTATTAACTATAATAATAATATTAGTTCAAACTCATATATGTAAATGCACTATTAACTATAATAATAATATTTGTTCTAGACTCATATATGTAAATGCACTATTAACTATAATAATAATAATAATAATAATATCAGAAGTCAGAGTCAGAACCTGACACAGAGAAGCTGCGTTCAGCTTCTATGCTCCACATGTCTGGAACAAACTCCAAGAAAACCTCAGATCAGCTGAAACACTCTTAAAACACACACTTAAATCCAGGTTAAAGACCCACCTGTTCTCAGCTGCATTTGAATAGAGTTTTTATTCATCAGCTCAGATCTGCACTGTTCTTTTTAAGCTAAAGGTTTTTATCTGTTTTATCTGCTTGTCTGTTTTATCTGTTTATCTGTTTTAGCTATTTATCTGATTTTTGTTTGTTTGTTTGTTTTTCTCATTCCTTCTGCTGTAATGCTTTTAATGTTTTATGTAAAGCACTTTGAATTGTCTTGTACATGAAATGTGCTATAGAAATAAACCTGCCTTGCCTTGCCTAATATTTGTTCAGACTCATGTATGTAAATGCCCAGGTCCCAGTTCCCACCTGTCCCCCTGTCCCAACAGATTTGTGTTCATCCAAACTGATCATTTCCACATTTTGATCCAATATTGATCCCAGTTGTAGTTTTTCCATCACAGCTACAGTCCTGTGTTTCATTTCAGATCCATTTACGATGAGAACCACAGGTTTTGGACATTTGAATAAAGTCAATAAAATGATGGTCATTTTCAGTCCCGGTGTCACGCAGCAGGAATTTCAGTATTTTAACCCATAAATGTTCTTTCTGTCAGTTGTCCCATGTGTCATGTGACAGTACTGACTCAGACCTGTTCATACATGGATTAAACAGATCAGTTATTGAGTTTAAACACAGACACTATTGAACAGGACATGGGTCCATGTGGCACCGCTGGATCTGGACCATATGCAATATTAAATGTTTACAAAGTTTATAAACTGAAGATAACATTTGAGAACGCAGAAGGCTGAACATGTGTATAAAATCAGCCATTTTAGTGTTGAAATTGAACTGAACTGAAAGTGCTGAAAATAGAGTAATTTTAGTTGTGACTGTTATGACAGTTTGATAGTTAGCACAGCTCTGAATAATTTGAACTTGGCTTAATTTATGGTATGTTTGGTATTCACCACAGTTGGGCATTGCAACTGATTTCCTGGATTGATTCAATGCTGATTCATAACTTCTAATTAAAGTCATTATCAGTTAGAATAGGGATACTTCAACTTCAGTTCAGTTTTGTTGCAGGAGATTGTCAAAGAACTAATGCGGTCACTTCTACAGGGAACCATCTTTTAACAACAATAATGGAACAACATGCAAATGGTTGGGATCAGCCTCCAGCCAACTGAAAGTCCCTGAAAGAACAGCAGGTTTTCCATAAGGATCTCAGTAAACATCTAGGATTTGTGTAGGTAAATGCTTTTAAATGCGATCTTTGGTTGTGGGACAGCAGTTTGCACTAGTTCAGTCTGAAAAGGAGTAGAAATAAAGAATGTTGGTGGAGACTGACCTGACAGGGTGCTGAAAGGCCTGTGGTTTTCCATCTGATGAGAAGCAGCCAGGCACTGTGGGTCTGGAATAAGGCTGAAGAGAGAGAACAGAGAGGTGAAGAAAACACAATAGAATAACCTGGACTCTGTTAAGTTTGTACTTTTCTCCCCACAGAACAATTCCTTAAACTTACACAATGTGCGTTTTTCCCTTGCCTATAATGTATTTGTATAAAAACAGGGATAAAAACACTCAAATTAAATAAAATGAACACATCAAATGTTGTCATACTCCCTCCTCCATACTGACTCTGCAAAACCAGCTGTAACCTGCAGAGAACGCCTCTCAGAGACGCTACGCCCAGCTCATTTTCACCACACTGTTTCAGAAATGTTCTCATCTAAACACCTCCACTAACACCTTTAAAATGTGACTGTTAAGGCCTTAAATGGCAGTCAGATGGCAGCCGGAGTAAACAGATCATATGGGGCGAGCTGGCACCTTGATCGCCACGTGAAGGCCGTAACGAGGTGTGTGCTCTCCAGAGGGACTGTGGGAATTTCCCGCTTTCCGTGAAAACCCCAGAGGTGTTCGTTTTGGCATCTCAAAAGCAGGAAGCAATTCAGCTGTCGGGGAGGGGAGTGGCGCCGTTCTCACTCAATACTTCTAGTGCGAGTCAAAATAGGACAACAGCCCCGCAGACTCCTTGTTAAATCTGCAAAGGTCCAGTTTAAAATAGAAACGTCCACTTGCCAACAAGACCAGGGATGAAAATTAACTGTCATTTGGCTGCAGACTTGTGTTAAGTTCCCACCCTGGTGTCACTCTGTACGTGTTAGCTTCCTGGCAGCATTATCAGGGCTTGGCATGGAGAATGTTCGCCATATGGCCGTGTGTCCCGATGTGTATTATCTCCTCTAGTCACATCCGCTTGTTTGGATAAGCCAGCAACAAATCTTAAAGCTTAATAACACGCTTGTTCTTGTTCTAACTCTTATATTTCATGAGCGTCTCAAAATGCAGCCTATTGTTCACATTTTAATCACAGAAGGCAATTTCAGCTACGCAGCACACAAAAAAAATGTGTTAAAAGTGAATGTATTCTTTGAGGAAGGCGCTGACAGGCTGGTGTGAGAGGAAACTACTTGACACTAACACCTTCTTCAGCTGCCCTGTGGCAATTGATGGGTTCCACATGACTGACTGAGACAGCAAAGGGGCTTTCCTACTCCACGGACTTAACAAGAAAGGCACTAGGAAACAATTTGCCCAGACAAACTGCTAAAATACTTTGTGTCACTTAGTAACTCAGGATATTTTGAGACCTGAGACTACAAAACCGCAAGTGAATCAGCTTTTTTTTTATATAAAAAAACAACAAAACAAACAAACTCCAAAACAAACAAAAAGCATAGGTGTTGGAACCTACACAGGACAGTTTGCTCCGGGAGCATCGTCCTGACCCCTCCCTGGTACTGCTGGGTAACCATGGTCTCCACAGTGAGGTCTGGCTGCAGGAAGAAAAGGAGGAAACACAAGAGAAAGACTGATGAGAGCAGAAACAAACAGGGCATTTACAGCCCACTTTAACGTGGCTCATTAAATACACTAAAATAGGTCCACTCAGAGTCATAATCTGCAGTAAAACACATTCACAGCCACATTAAAAATAAAGAGACGTTCAACACATCTAAACATGCTGCTGCTGAAAATCTGTCTGTATACAAGTAACTACATGTTACTGCAAAACAGTGACAGATATAGTGTGTGTCTGTATAGATAGATAGATAGATAGATAGATAGATAGATAGATAGATAGATAGATAGATAGATAGATAGATAGATAGATAGATAGATAGATAGACTAAAATAGGTCCACTCAGAGTCACAATCCGCAGTAAAACACATTCACAGCTACATTAAAAATAAAGAGACATTCGACACATCTAAACATGCTCCTGTTGAAAATCTGTCTGTGTACAAGTAACCACATGTTACTGTTGAGGATTTAAAACCTTACATAAACCAAAAATGTGAATATTAGCAGAATAATTAAAAAGTGTCACCTAGAAAACCAGCAGCTAGCTGTCAGACAGATGTAGTGCAGTATAAAGTACATTTACCTCTGAGATGGAGTTTAGTAGAAGTATATAGCAGCAAAATTTTAACAGATATAGTGTGTGTGGATAGATAGATAGATAGATAGATAGATAGATAGATAGATAGATAGATAGATAGATAGATAGATAGATAGATAGATAGATAGATAGATAGATAGATAGATTTATTGTTTCAGTTGTATAACTCTTGTCAGACTTGTTTTTCTCTTTCAAGTCAAAAATTGGCTTTATATTTAAGTAACTTTAATAGCCTAGTTGAGTACTGTTCTTTTTTTTTTTTTAAGCACTGTTTGGTAAGCAGGCTAATGCTGAATACTGCTATGTATAAATGTGGCGATAGATAGATAGATAGATAGATAGATAGATAGATAGATAGATAGATAGATAGATAGATAGATAGATAGATAGATAGATAGAAGTGTTTAAAGTACATTTACCTCTAAGATGTAGTTTAGTAGAAGTATACAGTAGCAAAACGTTGCAGTACGCAAGTAAAATAAAAGTATCTGAAAACTGTACATGAAGAACTGCAGTATTTCAGTAGAAGTACCTAGTTGTTTGTACATTCCACCAGGGTAAAATATGACCGGTACAACTGTCGCTAACCACTGCATAGTGTCGCCTAGCAACCGTTTGGACTAGCTAGCTTGGTACGGTCCGTGTTGGTCTGAATTAAATAGCAAAAAAAAATTTAGCATTACAATAAAACATAAACAGCAAACAGTTCCTCCACATTCACATAGACAGTCCTGTGCATGTCCTGAGCCGCTAAAACGCAGCCGGTGCTCAGTGTCAGACCGGTGCTTACCTGCTGTTCGTGCCGGGGCTGCGGTTCACTGTGACCGGCCGCAACCACGGAGCTGCGGCCAAGGCAGGCTGCTTAGCAACCAGGCACACGGAGCTCATGTTCAGGCCGCTTCTGTAGGTCCTCCAAAAACAGACAAACTGTGACGCTTTAAACAAACAGGCTTGTGGGCTTGTCCCAATGCGGCAGCCGTGTTTCTGTGTGTGGAGGAGCGGCTGTAGTGGTGGTTGTTGTCCGCCAGGCTGAGGAGGAGACGGGCTGTACTGGAGCAGGGATGACAGGGGTTTATAAAGCCCCGAGCTCCGAGGGGAGGGGGCGTGGCTGTGCGCGCGCTGGTGTGCAGGGGAGGGGGCGTGGCTCTGTGCGCGCTGGTGTGCAGGGGGAGTTTCTTTTTTATTTCTGATTTTTATTTACATCTTTAATCCTTTCATGCATGAAGTATGAGAGCCTTAATAAAGACTTTTTTTGCTGAGTGTTTTTATTCCTTTAGGCATGAAAAAAACAAAAAAAAAACAAAAACTGACATGTTTTTATGAACCCCTTTTTCATGGAGTTGCAAAAATGTCCTTTCAGCTGGACACCATGCATTTAATTTTTGAAGAGAAGAAACGTATTTACTGATATACTGTGTGAAAACTATGAAATAAAAACATTTTTAATGCAGCTAATCTGATGTTTTCTCACATTTGAACATACTCTAATACTGGTCATTACTCACTCCATGGAGATAATATGAAAAAAAAAAAAAAAAAAAAGAAAGAAACCAATTGTTTAAAGAAAAACCCCAAAAAACTGTTAATTGCAGTCTAACAATAACAAGCAATTGATTTACACTCAAACATCTTAGTGCAGATCAAGTTTATGAAGAACAGTAAAGTTACAGTAATTATATAAATGTCAGTGTATGGGATGATGCATGAGCGTCCACTGTGTTGGTTGATATGGAACTAAAACAATAAAATCCATGAATACACAAGAGAACAGCTGGAGAAGAACGGTCCACTGTAGTGACCACTATGCATGACAGGGTTAAATGTACAAAACTCTCGATGGCAGACATACAAATTATGTTGTACACACATTGAACTATGCAGGATAATAGAAAACCAGAAAAAAGGAACTAGCAAGGATACTTATTTACTAATTAAATATGCATGCCACTGAATGAGGGAGAAATGAAAATACACAAAAGTATATGTTATTAAAGTTATAGATATTTAGACGCGTCTTCACATAAGAGGGTTATATTTTCGTTTGAGTCCTTTAGGAGTGGCAAAGACAAAAACAAGGCTCTTGGCTCAATTTTCAACACACTACAGGATGGATGTGGTGGAGGAGTAGTGGGGGTAGTGCGGCCAAATGATCTAACCCCCCCCCATGACAAATGATGACTGATGGCTGACTTCTCAACTGAATGTCCTCAGTTTTAAGACCATACATGAGCAGAAGGTCAATGTAAAGAAGGGGAAGAAATTACAGGTTGGCCTGAGCTGAAGATTATTTTGTTTTATTTTATTTTATTCTATTTTATACACCTAAAAGTATCTACTAGGTATCACATTTTACCTCAAGTAAATTAGGTCTACCTTCAGTTATTCTGCAAATACGTATGCAAACTGTACACAGGCCCATATATGCCGTGGATTGTTTTCCCCCATTAAACAGTGAATGCGTAAAAAGACAGAATATTTGTGAAAAACTGTTTATTGGTTTAGTTGTACAACTCCTGGCAGACTTGTTTTTCTCTTTCATGTCAAAAATGGCTGTATATTTAAATAACTGCAGTAGCCTAGTTGAGTACTGTTTTTTTGTTTGTTTTTTTGCACTGTTTAATAAGCAGGCTAATGCTGAATACTGGTATATATATAATAAATGTGTAGATAGATAGATAGATAGATAGATAGATAGATAGATAGATAGATAGATAGATAGATAGATAGATGGTAAATTTCATTCTTTCCAGGGCTGGTTCTCCTCTTACAGGAGGCCCATGGGGCTGTTGTTCTAATCTCTCCCTCATTTTCTGCTCTTAATTACTTTACTGTTGCTCCCTGCTGTCTTTCTCACAGATGGTGTCTAACTTTTCTCCTCCTTGTTTTTTCAGACAACCCTGCGGTTTGAGATTTCTCACCACCCTGCTGTGCCTTTTGTTTAGTTTGATTGAGTTGGAACAAGACAGGAGGCTTCAGGGTGAGCTGACCTTCTGTAGGAGGACACAAAAAACTGTTCAATACAAGAGGTGTTCTTCATAGTCAGACCTGTGTTATGGAAAAAATATTACTCTACTAATTCGTCTATAATAATGAAGGATAAAATCAAACGTTCAGTGTCAAAGAAATCCCTTTATTTGGAGCTCCATAGAAAGAGATCCCCCTCAGACGAAGACTGAGACGGTCTGAACCCAAAAATACAAATCACCCTGTAGTCTTCTGTGTCCCATGAGAAAATTATGATGTGTGGAAAGTGTTTTGGTTAGTGTCAGGAACTTAAAGATCAGACCCCTGTGAGAAATGTTGGTTTGGCCTTCTACTGTGGACACAACACAAAAGAGGTCCAAACTGCTCTAGAATACACAGTGACATGAATGTATCTGAAATAGAGTTAGAAGCCTATATGATATATGAAATATATATGAATATATATGGATATAAGTAATATTTCCATTACACCTGAATCATGTTATAATCAACCTTAGACCACTGCGGTTTGTGTTGTGTGTCTGCAGGGTTTTATGTCATTCACACCATAATCACATGATATAGATAGATAGATAGATAGATAGATAGATAGATAGATAGATAGATAGATAGATAGATAGATAGATAGATAGATAGATAGATAGGAGTAGAAGTATTTATATGTTGTGACCTCCTTCCATCACACACAACTCAAACTACAAAAGCACTCAGAGAGCGCAGACCTCCGCCAAGGCAGATCTCCCTGCCCCCATCACCACCAAAATTTAATCATTTCTTCCCTGTGCCAGTATCAACATTTCCTGAAAATTTCATTAAATTCCGTCCATGACTTTTTGAGTTATCTTGCTAACAAACAAACAAACAAACAAGCAAAGCAAAGCGATCACAACACCTCCTGGCGGAGGTAATGAATTGGTTTAAATAAAGACCATAACTGGTATTTCTTTCTTTAAACCCTGGATTTTCCTCATTCTTACATTTATTTAAAAATTGCTTTTTTTTTATATTCGGTTAAACTGACGCATGTTTTCATTTTGCTTTCATTCATCGGTTCCATTATTTAACCCTCGGCCTTTTAACAGCTGTTCTGACACAGTGCATTAGTAAATCCAGTTTCCCTCTTCAGTTCTGTCCTCCTTCTGTCTCTGAGAACTGTTTCACTGTTTCAACCACAAATGTGTGTTAAATGTTCATAAAGGAACAAATTGAAAAATTAAATATTCCCAACCAAAACTTGAAGAACTTTGAACCATGTGGTCGAGCACAGTATTGAATATGTTCCACTGATTTTACTAAAATGGATAAAAATCACCGAAAGCCTCAACAATTAAATCATCAATCAACCAATCAATCATAAATCAATCACTACAACTACATTTCGTTGCATTGACGCTCGAAAACCCCTTTTAAAAAATAAATAATTTGTCACATATAGAAAACGCTGTGTGTGTACAGTTAAAACGTGTTTTATAAAACAGTTGTATCTTTTTGTTGTTTTCTTCTTCAGTCTGTGTTTGGCGTGTGCAGCCCGTTACAGGGTGTGAGGATCCTCACCGGCCGTCTGCTCTAATGCTCCATAATGTCCCCTAATGGCCTTTTCATTTGGGATCAACAGGCCTGTGGGGGCCCGGCAGGAGACCCCCCCCCCCCGCTGGGACACACGGAGTGATGGAACTGCGCAAAAGGCACAAATGGGCCTGCATGGTCTAATGAAGACACAGAGCCTGCAGGAACCGGCATCTGCTGCAGACCCGGACCATGAGCCAGACCTGCTGGTGGGGGGCTCTGCTGGAGACCCGGACCCTGATCCAGACTGATCCAGACCTGCCGGGTGGGGCCGTGCACGGCGGAGGCACGGGGGGGGGGGTTCCACCACGGGCCAACTGCACTGGAACTATGAGCTAAAGAATAGATATGAGAGGAAGGGTTCAAATATGTGCAAATCACATTCAGTCCGTCAGGAATGTTCCACAACAACTTAAACCAGGGGGGTCAAACATGCGGCCCGCGGGCCAAAAGCAGTTCGCCAAAGGTTCCACTCCGTCCGTGGGGTGAATTTGCAAAGCACAAAACTTCCACTGAAGGTGTTAACAGTCAAGTGTCCAGCCTGTTTTAGTTCAGGTTCCACATACACACCAATGCGATCTAGTAAAATAATATCATCATCTGTAAATAACTGACAACTACAAATGTTCTGGCATCCAGGTCAGTCTGGGGTCTTCATGGGCTGCTTTCATTTCATACCATCTGTGTCTTTGTTTAATGAGGTGGATAAGTCATAAGAAATTTCAATATTTGTCTATTAAACTATCAGTTTAATAGTTAGTAAAGCATAAAAGAGAAGATGGTATTAACTGTCTTCCCTCAAGCTTTTTTTTTTTAATTACCTCCGCCAAGGAGGTTATGTTTTTGCCAGGGTTTGTTTGTTTGTCTGTCTGTTTGTTTGTCTGTCCGTTAGTGTGCAACATAACTCAAAAAGTTATGGACAGATTTTGATGAAATTTTCAGGGTTTGTTGGAAATGGGATAAGGAAGAAATGATTAAATTTTGGTGGTGATCGGGGGTGGGGGGGCCCACGGGAGGGGCGCAGACCAGAAAATTTCATCAAAATCTGTCCATAACTTTTTGAGTTATGTTGCACACTAACGGACAGACAAACAGACAGACAGACAGACAGACAGACCCTGGCAAAAACATAACCTCCTTGGCGTGGGGGGGCCCACGGGGGGGGCCACTGATCAGCCTTGGCGGAGGTCTGCACTCTCCGAGTGTCATACCTGCAGCCAGACGATAGTCTGGTTTTGTCTGTCTTTTATGTTTTGTCTGTCACTTCCTGTTTTATTTTGTTAAGTTTCCCCTCATGTGTCTTGTCTGTCGTCTTTACTTCCTTTTCTTTGATCATGCTCACCTTTCCCCTGATTACCTGTCTCCGCCCTAATTTGTGCCACCTGTGTCTAGTTGTCTTCCCTCCCTTTTGTGTATTTAAACCCTGTCTCTTCCCCCTGTCAGACGCCAGTTTGTAACTCTCGCAGTTCTTACCAGCGTTTTGACCTCGTCTGTTCGTTTGTCTGCCTGCTTTGACCCGTTTTTGGATTCCTCGGTTTTTTGCCTACTGCCTGCTCCCTGTCGGTTTTGTCTGCCTCATCTGACTCCCTGGTTTTGACCTTCTCGCCCTGACTACTGGTACGTGAGTTTTGCCTTGTCCTTATGTCCTGTCGCCTGATTAATAGCCTGCCTGTGCATGACCTGTTTCCGTCCCTGACCTCCCTTTGCTTTTCCCTAGTCGAGAAAAATACCCCAAAGGCCGCTCGGGGAGACGGGCTGTCGCCCTCGATCCGGAGGACGAATCAGAGGAGGAAATCCCCAACCTTTATCCTCAAGATTCTGTCACTGATATTATTATTATTGTTACACCTGTGTGTAATTAATAAATCTTTTGAACCTTATTTTTTGTGTCCGAGTTCTGCATTTGGATTCAGTGCCTGTACTAACGTTATCACAGTACAAACTGGCCAAAATATGAATCCAGCAGAACTCACTCAGGTCAAGGAGGCTATCCAGTCCCAGGGGCACAGGCTGGGTGGACATGAACAGGCTCTCCACACCCTCCTCGACAAAATGAACCAGCTCACCACTCAGGTAGCCTTACTCACCAGTACCCAAGCTGCGGGTGCAGCTGTGTCAGGTGAGATTCAGGCCATCCGGGTCGCTGATCAGGAGTCAGTTTGGCAGTCAGAGGAACCTGAGGTCCGCTCTCCGTCCAGTAAGGGACCTGGTCGTGAGATGGTTCGTCTCCCGGTTGCTGAGACTGGCAGTAATAAGGAGGAGCCTATGCAACTGGGTCGGACTCATATCTCCGCTGAAGAACGCCGACGACGTATGGTTGAGGGTCTCTGCCTGTACTGTGGACAAGAAGGACACAGAGTCAGCAACTGTCCATTAAGGCCTGATGCTAAGACAGGTGAGGGGTCGCTGTTGAGCAGAACTGTGTGCTTATCCACTGTTACTCGTCCGTTTCCTGTGGTTCTTCTCTGTTCTGAGTCTCTGTCTCTCCAGCACCCCGTCCTGATCGATTCCGGGTCCGACGCTAATCTTATGGACCAGAACCTGGTACAAAAGTTGGGGCTCGGTTCGACCCCGGTCCAGTGTCCACTGGAAGCCCGAGCCCTGGATGACCACGTGATCTGCCGGATAACCCATTGTACCGAGCCTGTTGCTGTACAATTCATGGATGGACACACGGAGAACATTAGTTTTCATATATACAACTCTGAGACTCAGCCACTCATTCTGGGTTATCCATGGTTACAGATACATGAACCATTTATAGACTGGGGCACTGGGGAGGTTTATTCTTGGGGTAAAGACTGTGAATCTCGTTGCAAGTTTGTTAAGTTACCAGTATGTTCTCCCAAGACGCCTCAGATCTCCGTGGCCCCGGTTAGTGTTCCTATGGAGGAAGATAAAGACTTCCCTGCACTGGAGAAGGTTCCTTTGTGTTACCATGACTTAAAGGAGGTATTTAGTAAATCTAAGGCTACGTCCTTACCTCCTCATCGTTCGTATGACTGCTCAATTGAGTTACGCCCTGGTACTTCTCCTCCTAAGGGGAGGTTATATTCTCTGTCTGGCCCTGAGAACTTAGCAATGAAAAAGTACATTGATGAGTCCCTGCCAGCTGGGTTAATTAGACCCTCTTCGTCGCCTGCAGGAGCAGGGTTTTTCTTTGTTGATAAGAAAGATAAGTCGCTAAGGCCATGCATAGATTATCGGGGGCTTAATGACATTACCGTCCGTAACAGATACCCTTTGCCGCTGATGTCATCAGCTTTTGAACTTTTGCATGGGGCCAAGATATTCTCCAAACTAGACCTTCGTAACGCATATCATTTAGTTAGAATTAGAGAAGGAGATGAATGGAAGACGGCTTTCAACACCCCCAGTGGTCACTACGAGTATCTGGTGATGCCATTTGGTCTAACCAACGCCCCTGCTGTTTTCTAGGCCCTAGTTAATGATGTTCTCAGGGACATGCTTAATGTTTTTGTATTTGTCTATCTGGACGATATCCTGATTTTTTTTTCCCCAGACGAGGAGACGCACATTCAGCATGTGCGTCAGGTGCTTCAGAGACTGCTCGCCAATCAACTATACGTCAAGGCGGAGAAATGTGAATTCCACCAGCCTACAGTTTCTTTTTTGGGCTTCATCATTTCGGAGGGGAGTGTCCAGATGGATCCTGAGAAGGTCAGTGCGGTTAGGGAATGGCCTACTCCAGCTTCCCGGAAGGATGTTCAGAGATTCCTAGGCTTCGCTAACTTCTATAGAAAGTTTATCCGGGGGTTCAGCAGTGTGGCTGCCCCCCTGCATGCTCTCACCTCTTCCAAGTCTGTGTTCAGGTGGAGTCCCGAGGCTGACAAGGCTTTTAACCGCCTGAAGGGGGCGTTCTCTACCGCCCCCATCCTGTCCGTCCCTGACCCGGCTCTGCAGTTTGTGGTGGAAGTCGATGCCTCTGATTTGGGTGTTGGGGCGGTCATCTCTCAGCGCTCTCCAGCTGACAACAGGCTCCACCCCTGCGCCTACTTGTCTAAGAGACTGTCGCCTGCCGAAAGGAACTATGACATCGGTAACCGTGAGTTATTAGCCATTAAGGTGGCGTTAGAAGAATGGCGGCACTGGTTGGAGGGGACGGACGTGCCGTTTCTTATCTGGACAGACCATAAGAACTTGGAGTACCTATGTTCGGCTAAACGCCTCAACTCCCGTCAGGCCAGGTGGGCTCTATTTTTCACTCGCTTCAATTTCACCCTTTCCTACCGTCCTGGCTCCAAGAATGGTAAGCCGGATGCTCTCTCCAGAGTGTTTTCACCGGACACATCTGTCTCTGAGCCTGAGACTATTTTGCCCAGTTCCTGTATGGTGGGGGCTTTTCAGTGGGGTGTTGAGAAGTTGGTTATGGAGGCCCTTAATAACTGTGAGATCCCGGGTGGCGTGCCGCCAGACCGCCTGTTTGTTCCTCCTCATCTCCGTTCTCAGGTGATCCAGTGGGGACACGCATCTAAAATGGCGTGCCATCCCGGGGTGAAGAGGACTCTGTTTGTGCTCAAGCAACGTTTCTGGTGGACGGCTATGGAGAGGGACGTCGCTGAATATGTGGCCGCATGCCCTGTTTGTGCAGTTAGTAAAGTCTCCAATAAGGCTCCCATGGGGGAGTTGCGTCCGTTACCTGTCCCTAAGAGGCCCTGGTCGGACATTGCTCTGGACTTTGTGACTGGTTTGCCCTTGTCTAATGGTAACACGGCTGTACTCACGGTGGTGGATAGATTCTCTAAGATGGTGCATTTTATTCCCCTGCCTAAACTTCCGTCAGCTAAAGAGACTGCGGAGGCGCTGTTGTTACATGTTTTTCATTTACATGGTTTCCCTAAAGACATTGTCTCCGATAGAGAGCCCCAGTTCATTGCTAGTTTTTGGAAGGCCTTTTGTTCTCTCGTTGGTGCTTCTGTCAGTCTGTCTTCTGGTTTCCACTCACAGACCAACGGCCAAACGGAGAGGCTCAATCAGGTCCTGGAGGTGGGACTCCGTGTGCTGGCCTCGCAAAACCCCGCCTCCTGGAGCCATCATCTGTTGTGGGTGGAATTCGCTCACAATTCGCTGCCCAGTGCCTCTTCTGGTTTATCACCTTTTCATGTTGTGTATGGTTATCAGCCTCCCTTATTTCCTTCACTGGAGAAGGAGGTGGGCGTGCCTTCGGCCTTGGCCCTCATTCACAGATGTAAAAGGACCTGGACCCGAGCTAGACAGGCCCTGTTGAAGGCTTCGGGCCGTTACAAGACCGCGGTGGACTCCCATAGAAGCTCCGCTCCTATCTACCATCCGGACCAGCGGGTTTGGCTGTCGGCCAAACATCTCCCTCTACGGATTGAGAGTCGCAAGTTGGCACCCAGGTTTGTTGGTCCATTCCCTATCTCGAAAGTTATTAATCCTGTCTCTGTACGCCTAAAACTACCAAGGTCTATGAGGATCCATCCCACCTTTCACGTTAGCCAAATCAAACCTGTGAAGGAAAGTCATCTGGTCCCGCCCACCCAACCTCCACCACCACCACGTATTATTGATGGGGATCCAGCCTACACGGTTCGGCGATTGATGGCAGCTCGTCGTCGGGGAAGAGGATTCCAGTATCTTGTGGATTGGGAGGGTTATGGACCTGAGGAACGTTCCTGGGTGCCGGCTTCCCGCATTCTGGACCCGGACCTGATCCGACAGTTCCACCGGAGTCATCCTGATGTCCCTGGTCCGTCTGGTGCCGTCCCTAGGAGGGGGGGTACTGTCATACCTGCAGCCAGACGATAGTCTGGTTTTGTCTGTCTTTTATGTTTTGTCTGTCACTTCCTGTCTTATTTTGTTAAGTTTCCCCTCATGTGTCTTGTCTGTCGTCTTTACTTCCTTTTCCTTGATCATGCTCACCTTTCCCCTGATTACCTGTCTCCGCCCTAATTTGTGCCACCTGTGTCTAGTTGTCTTCTCTCCCTTTTGTGTATTTAAACCCTGTCTCTTCCCCCTGTCAGTCGCCAGTTTGTAACTCTCGCAGTTCTTACCAGCGTTTTGACCTCGTCTGTTCGTTTGTCTGCCTGCTTTGACCCGTTTTTGGATTCCTCGGTTTTTTGCCTACTGCCTGCTCCCTGTCGGTTTTGTCTGCCTCATCTGACTCCCTGGTTCTGATCTTCTCGCCCTGACTACTGGTACGTGAGTTTTGCCTTGTCCTTATGTCCTGTCGCCTGATTGATAGCCTGCCTGTGCATGACCTGTTTCCGTCCCTGACCTCCCTTTGCTTTTCCCTAGTCGGGAAAAATACCCCAAAGGCCGCTCGGGGAGACGGGCTGTCGCCCTCGATCCAGAGGACGAATCAGAGGAGGAAATCCCCAACCTTTATCCTCAAGATTCTGTCACTGATATTATTATTATTATTATTACACCTGTGTGTAATTAATAAATCTTTTGAACCTTATTTTTTGTGTCCGAGTTCTGCATTTGGATTCAGTGCCTGTACTAACGTTATCACACCGAGTGCTTCTAGTTTTGTTTATGTGTTTTCTTTTTCTTTGCTGCTCTTATGTTCAGGGTTGCCTTTTGTACTTGAATACTTGAATATCCTAATACTAAATGTACATGTGCACTGTCCTCTTTGCACCATTTTCGTGTGATGGCTTTTTTTAGACGCTTTTAATCAAATATTTATCCTTACTTGGTCTGTCTTTTCCTGTTAAATGACCCAAATATAACAGAACATGTCCTTGGTAGTTCATATCCCAGTATTTTTCCAAGTTCTTCGCTGATATTATTCCAGTATTGGGATAGTTTTGTAAACTGCCAAAAAACATGCGCATGACCCACATCCTGCTCATTCCTGGAATTAGATGTAGTCATTTGAGTTTCACATATTTCATACCATGTATCATCACTTCATTCCACCAACAGTTCTTTTTTACATTTATCTCTAATATACAGAGTTGAAGTTTTCCTGTTTGACACCAATCCCTGACGCAGTTTGGACACAGTTTGGATCTCACTTTTCCTCCTTCGTTCTTCTACACTTTACCCACAGTTTCAGTGATCTGGTTTATTTCACCTGGGAGGTCTGGTTTTATCTCTTTAGTTACCTCTGCCAAGGAGGTTATGTTTTTGCCGGCGTCTGTCTGTCTGTCTGTATGTCTGTCTGTCTGTATGTGTGCAAGATAACTCAAAAAGTTATGGATGGATTTGGACGAAAATTTCTACTGATCTGCCCTCCGAGTGCTTTTCTAGTTTTGGATCTGTTTTTGACAGATACACACACACACACACACACACGCACACACGCGCACACACACACACACACACACAGCCCAGGTTTGCTTTAATTTGGACTTTTCTTCCGTAACCCATTTATTTACTGCGAGACAAAAGGGATTTGGATCATCCATCTTGTTTACAGTGAAAAGCCTCTTAGACATGGAGCTGAAATAAACATGCCAAATGTAAACTGATATGTATTTAATCTCCTTTATGGAGCTCAGAGGTTCAGGGGTTAAAGGAATGACAAAACTCTAAATCATGTTTTTCAGGCAGATGAATGTCAACAGTCTCAGCCTTAAACCCAGGGCCGTCAGCAGACCTGTTTACTGGTGTAAGGGTCTTCCTTCTGTGGGTCTAAAAAACACAGATGAGCTGAAGGCACCGAGAATCTGACATGAATGACAGCAGACATAATCTGGCTCAAAACTTTTAATAAAACAAACCAAAAAAATTTACATCAAGTCAAACGGAACAAAAATAGGACCTGTAGTCCAACAGCACATTTAACCCAAAAGGACCCAGTGTGGTGTTCAGGTCAGTTCCCAAATGATTTTTTCTTCAGTTTACCCTTCCTATGTGATATATCAGCATTTATTATAATATTATCCTCTGAATCAGTGAAAAGCTGTCCAAATATTCATGTGCATCAGACAGATATGTGCGCATATTAACCTATAGTGTTGCAAAAAACAAATATTTGTAAACTCTTGAATGAGTTCAGTCATATTGTGTGTATTTTATCAGAATATGAATGAATAAGTTTTAACATCAAGAACTGCAGACATGAAATACAAGTTTACGATCGTTCTTTCTCCATCATGAATATGAATTCACCAACAGGACTCTACTGTTGTAAATCCGTCCCCACTTCACAGACATTATTTCTGGAGCAGAGGATCCATGGATTCACAGACTGAGCATGAGAACGGGAACAGTATTAGGCCTCATCTTATTATTTACACATGTGCATGAAGTGGATCCTTTTGGTAAAATGTTGGAGTTTGGAGCTGAAACACCTTTGACTTAACACCTTCTGTGTAAATAATTCATCTCATGGGTCGGATTGGAACCTTCAGCAGGCCGGTTTAGCCCATGAGCCGTATGTTTGACACCCCAGGTTTAAAGGAATAAATAAAATACAATTTTTACCCTTTGGGCAACTTCTGACTGAAGGAGTATTAGAAAAGTTTGGTCGTCTGTCTGTCTGTCTGTCTGTCTGTCTGTCTGTCTGTCTGTCTGTCTGTCTGTCTGTCTGTCTGTCTGTCTGTCCGTCCGTCCGTCCGTCCGTCCGTCCGTCCGTCCGTCCGTCCGTCCGTCCGTCTGTCCATCTGTCTATCTGTCTGTCTGTCCGTCCGTCTGTCTGTCTGTCTGTCTGTCCGTCTGTCCGTCCGTCCGTCCGTCCGTCTGTCTGTCCATCTGTCTGTCTGTCCGTCCGTCCGTCCGTCCGTCCGTCTGTCCATCTGTCTATCTGTCTGTCTGTCCGTCCGTCTGTCCGTCTGTCTGTCCATCTGTCTATCTGTCTGTCTGTCTGTCTGTCCATTTCATGATTCGTGATTTAGTGATTTATTCCAAACATGCAATGAAATTTAACATATATGCAAACTAGCAAAACATACATAATAATACAAATATCAAGAATCCTAACAATCTTAGACAGAAGAACAGCACAGTAGTTCCATTCACATTTACCTGAAAAGAGGTGGGAAGAAGTGGCCCTTATGTCAGGACATAATCCCATTCCCTGTTGAATTCATTCAGATATCTGCTCCACATTTATCCAGTGGATGTATGTGGTCATGGAGCAGAAGAAAACTGAACACAGGTGACCTTTGACCTCCTGTTTCCAGGTCCAGTGCCCTTGTGCAGTTCTAATATCTGAGTACTTTCAAATATTAATGTGTATGAAACTAGAAAAGCACTCAGAGAGCGCAGAACCCCCCCCCCCACCACCACCACCACCAAAATTTCATTTGTTCCTTGTGCCAGTATCAACATTTCCTGAAATGTTCATTCAAATCTGTCCATAACTGTTTGAGTTATCTTACACACAGACAGACAGACAGACAGACAGACAGATACAGACAGATACAGACAGACACACAGACACACAGACACACAGACAGACAGACAGACAGATACAGACAGATACAGACAGACACACAGACAGACAGACAGACAGACAGACAGATACAGACAGACACACAGACAGACAGACAGACAGACAGACAGACACACAGACAGACACACAGACAGACAGACAGACAGATACAGACAGATACAGACAGATACAGACAGACACACAGACACACAGACAGACAGACAGACAGACAGACAGACAGACAGATACAGACAGACACACAGACAGACAGACAGACAGACAGACAGACAGACAGATACAGACAGATACAGACAGATACAGACAGACACACAGACACACAGACACACAGATACAGACAGACACACAGACAGACAGACAGACACACAGACAGACAGACAGATACAGACAGATACAGACAGATACAGACAGACACACAGACACACAGACACACAGATACAGACAGACACACAGACAGACAGACAGACAGACAGACACACACACAGACAGACAGACAGACATACACACAGACAGACAGACACACAGACAGACAGACACACAGACAGATACACAGACACACAGACAGACACACAGACACACAGACAGACAGACAGACAGACACACAGACAGACACACAGACACACAGACACACAGACAGACAGACACACAAACACACAGACACACAGACAGACAC
>NC_043970.1:1592241-1594741 GCF_902148855.1 Sphaeramia orbicularis | reverse complement strand
GGAATGATGCTGAGTTTGTTTGTTGTATTTTTTTTTTTTTGAGGGGGGGTGGGTGGGGGGGTGGTGGTGTCTAAAAAACAATAAAAAATGGAAATAGTCCACACAGTCTGTACTCCAGCTCAGTAATTACAAATACTTTCACTTCCAGACCCTTGAAATAAATATTTTGTTTATTTTTATTTTTACATTTTCTTTTATTTATTTTTAATTAAAAAAAATAAATAAATAAACGAATTTTTAAAATTTATTTTATTTATTTATTTATTATATTTTATTTTATTCCATTTTATTATTTTTTTTTCAATGTACAGGGTGGGGAAGCAAAATGTACAATATTTTGAGGCAGGGATTGAAAGACAGTGTATGACCAGTTAGTTTATTGAAAGTCATGAGAATTTATTTGCCACAAGAAAATGTCCATAATAGAAAATGTTTTTATTCTATGTGTCCTCCTTCCTTCTCAATAACTGCCTTCACACGCTTCTTGAAACTTGTGCAAGTGTTCCTCAAATATTGGGGTGACAACTTCTCCCATTCTTCTTTAATAGTATCTTCCAGACTTTCTGGTAATAGTTTTGCTCATAGTCATTCTCTTCTTTCCATTATAAACAGTCTTTATGGACACTCCAACTATTTTTGAAATCTCCTTTGGTGTGACGAGTGCATTCAGCAAATCACACACTCTTTGACGTTTGCTTTCCTGATTACTCATATGGGCAAAAGTTTCTGAAAAGGTATGGATAATAGTGTTAGGTATGATTATGACATCAGTATATGTTTGGTTTCAAAACAACTGACGTAGTGTCTGCTGAGAAAAAACAACTAAATGTTCATTGCAAATTTTGCTTCCCCACCCTGTGTGTGTGTGTGTGTGTGTGTGTGTGTGTGTGTGTGTGTGTGTATATATATATATATATATATATATAATTTATTTATTTATTTATTTATTTTCTCCTTCCCTCACTCCTCCCTCCTTCAGTTCATTACAGTGATTATATGAAGGTGTGTAACTCACTGGTGAAAAAAGCCCTGATGAAGACCAGAGGTCACAACACGTTGGCTGTATTTTAAAAGATTGCCATGAACTAATAAAGGCATTTTATTTTACACAAATCCGACAGTGGGCCTTGGAATATTTTTTGAAATCTAGCATAATGTCTATATTTTTACACATTCTTCAGCTATAAAAAAAAAAAGCTAAATGCACTTAAGTGGATTATAGATGGATCACTTTAAACAAATAATGCTACAAGTAACATTCACTGAATTTCTGTCGTTAAAACTGAATGAAAACATCTTTTAATAACTTTTGTCATTTTCCTATTGGTACGTCATGTACGTGGTGTTGTGTCTAATATGTTGTTTTCATCCTGTTTTGTCCTTTACATCTTTTCTGAGTTCTTCTGTCTTGTGCATTTGCATTTTTGTTTTGTTTTGTCCTTCACATTTTCATCTTGTATCTTTCATCAAAAAAGAAACAGAACAGTGCCTACAAATGACAAAAAAAGTGAATGAACAACAACAACAACAACAATAATAATAATAATAATAATAATAATAAACTTAATGAAAATGTCCAAAAATGAACTAAATAAACAAAACAAAAATCCTAAAAACTGAACTATTAATAATGAACAAAATATTAAAAAATTAAGTAAATAAAAAAAACAAAGTGAAAATAATGAGAAAGAAAATAATCAACAAAAAGAATTAATGAACAGGAATGGGCAGAATAATGAAAAAACAAGCATTAAATCAACAACCTGGTGTTGGTTTAAACATCTTAGATTTGCTGTTTAGTAAACAACCATAGTTGGAAAAAAAAAAAAAAAGGATCAAATGTAAAATGTTTTATTATGAGTAACTAGTTATTCAACTATTATTCTCAGCTTTGTTCCATTTAAATGGAACCTCTGTAATACTGCTGATAAAAGTCACACAGTGGTCATGGGTTCATAGTCGTATTTTCTGCCATAACTCTGAAACAGAAAACGATACAGAAAAACAAACAAATACATCGCCTCATAGTGTTTTTTCTTTTTCTGTATTCTGAGTTATTGGGTGAAAATGGAGTATCTTGAAAATCCTGACGTCGTGCTTGACCTTTGTAGGTCATCCAAGGTCAACGAAACTGGTACCAAATGAAAGGTCATCTCTGACTTCCTGTAAGTCCTGTAACTTTCCAAGATTGAAGCCGTTTTCTGAATATGCAAATTAGCCCAGCTTTGGCCTGAGCTGAACTTTGGCCTAATATTGACCAAAACTGACCAGGTCGACTAGAGAATATGGACAAACATCTGGACATGGTTTGGTATCAGTGAGGATAGAAATGATACAGACAGACAGACACACACACACACACACACACACACACACACAGACAGACAGACTAATATATTTGCCCTCTGGCAAATTGGTGTCAAATACAGTTCTTCATCTTTTCATGGTCATCAGATATGACCCATCTGGACGTTCAGAGGCTCCATAGTTACCATGGAAA